>NC_074686.1:34425005-34450005 GCF_029448725.1 Salvelinus fontinalis | reverse complement strand
ACAGGATGGTGATATTAACAGGATGGTGATGTTATGGTGATGTTAACAGGATGGTGATATTAACAGGATGGTGATATTAACAGGATGGTGATATTAACAGGATGGTGATGTTAACAGGATGGTGATATTAACAGGATGGTGATATTAACAGGATGGTGATATTAACAGGATGGTGATATTAACAGGATGGTGATATTAACAGGATGGTGATATTAACAGGATGGTGATATTAACAGGATGGTGATATTAACAGGATGGTGATATTAACAGGATGGTGATATTAACAGGATGGTGATATTAACAGGATGGTGATGTTAACAGGATGGTGATGTTAACAGGATGGTGATATTAACAGGATGGTGATATTATGGTGATGTTAACAGGATGGTGATTACATTTACATTTACATTTAAGTCATTTAGCAGACGCTCTTATCCAGAGCGACTTACAAATTGGTGCATTCACCTAATGACATCCAGTGGAACAGCCACTTTACAATAGTGCATCTACATCTTTTAAGGGGGGGGGGGGGGGCAGAAGGATTGCTTTATCCTATCCTAGGTATTCCTTGAAGAGGTGGGGTTTCAGGTGTCTCCGGAAGGTGGTGATTGACTCCGCTGTCCTGGCGTCGTGAGGGAGTTTGTTCCACCATTGGGGTGCCAGAGCAGCGAACAGTTTTGATTGGGCTGAGCGGGAACTGTACTTCCTCAGTGGTAGGGAGGCGAGCAGGCCAGAGGTGGATGAACGCAGTGCCCTTGTTTGGGTGTAGGGCCTGATCAGAGCCTGAAGGTACTGAGGTGCCGTTCCCCTCACAGCTCCGTAGGCAAGCACCATGGTCTTGTAGCGGATGCGAGCTTCAACTGGAAGCCAGTGGAGAGAGCGGAGGAGCGGGGTGACGTGAGAGAACTTGGGAAGGTTGAACACCAGACGGGCTGCGGCGTTCTGGATGAGTTGTAGGGGTTTGATGGCACAGGCAGGGAGCCCAGCCAACAGCGAGTTGCAGTAATCCAGACGGGAGATGACAAGTGCCTGGATTAGGACCTGCGCCGCTTCCTGTGTGAGGCAGGGTCGTACTCTGCGGATGTTGTAGAGCATGAACCTACAGGAACGGGCCACCGCCTTGATGTTAGTTGAGAACGACAGGGTGTTGTCCAGGATCACGCCAAGGTTCTTAGCGCTCTGGGAGGAGGACACAATGGAGTTGTCAACCGTGATGTTAACAGGATGGTGATATTAACAGGATGGTGATATTAACAGGATGGTGATGTTAACAGGATGGTTATTTAACAGGATGGTGATATTATGGTGATGTTAACAGGATGGTGATATTAACAGGATGGTGATATTAACAGGATGGTGATGTTAACAGGATGGTGATGTTAACAGGATGGTGATATTAACAGGATGGTGATATTAACAGGATGGTGATGTTAACAGGATGGTGATATTATGGTTATATTAACAGGATGGTGATGTTAACAGGATGGTGATATTATGGTTATATTAACAGGATGGTGACATCCGGTTTGGAGCGAACGGTCGCATTTGCATTCGCTCTGCAGGTAGTATAACTTTTCATTTCATTTTCATTACATTTCATTATAGTACAACGGTTTAATTTGTCTAACCTTAGCAATTTCTTCTTAGCTAGCTACTTAGCCGTCTGTGTATAAAAGATAATTGCGTAATTATCGTATTCCGTCGTCTATCGTAGTCCACACTGCTATCTGCCCAGCAGCTAGCAAACGTCCACCGTCTACCGAATAGTAGTATAAACTTTTCATTACATTTCATTATAGTACAACGGTCTGATTTTCATTTTCACTACAGTACAACGGTTTGATTTGTTTGATCTTAGCTAGCTACATAGCCGTCTTTGCATCAAACATAATTGTGTAGTTATTGAGGTTCGCCAGCCAGCTATTTTCGCCCTAACGTAACGCAACGTAGCCAACACTGCTAGCTAGCCAGCTTGCCACCGAATAGCAGCATTGTAGAAACGAGTGCATTACAACGGAACGACTTGATCAGTGTAGTGTTGGCTGACTACACAGTTGTCTTTGCTATCTTTGATTTGTATTTGTTCGATCTTAGCTAGCTACTTAGCTGGCTACATAGCCGTCTTTGTATCGGTGATAATTGTGTAGTTATCAAGGTTCGCTGAGGTTCGCTAGCCAGGTATTCTCGCCCTAACGTAACGTAGTCAACCCTGCTAGCTAGCCAGCTAGCCACCGATTAGCAGCACTGTAGAAACGATTACATTACAACGGAACGACTTGACTTGTGTAGTGTTAGCTAGCTACATAGTTTTCTTTGCTATCTTTTTATCTAAGATAATTGTGTAGCTTTGAGTAATTATCGGTTAGCTAGCCAGCTATTTTTCGCCTGCCGCGCTGCCGTCCTCCTACCTAGCCAACACTGCTAGCTAGCCAACTTCTACCGAATAGCAGCACTGTAGAAACTTACATTACAACGGAACGACTTGATTAGCGTAGTGTTAGCTAGTTGTCTTTCCTGTCCTTGTATCCATGATAATTGTGTAGTTTAGAGAAATTTAGTGAAATTGTCGAGGTTACCTAGCCAGCTTCACTTTCAACAACGTAGCCACTGCTAGCCAGGCTACTTCACCAGCCAGCAGTACTATATCATTTTAGTCAATAAGATCTTGTATTTCATTCTTATATTTTTGCAACGTAAGCTTAACTTTCTGAACATTCGAGACGTGTAGCCCACTTGTCATTCTAATCTCCTTTGCATTAGCGTAGCCTCTTCTGTAGCCTGTCAACCATGTGTCTGTCTATCCCTGTTCTCTCCTCTCTGCACAGACCATACAAACGCTTCACACCGCGTGGCCGCGCCCACCCTAACCTGGTGGTCCCAGCCCGCACGACCCACGTGGAGTTCCAGGTCTCCGGTAGCCTCTGGAACTGCCGATCTGCAGCCAACAAGGCAGAGCTCATCTCAGCCTATGCGTCCCTCCAGTCCCTCGACTTCCTGGCACTGACGGAAACATGGCTCACCACAGATAACACTGCTACTCCTACTGCTCTCTCTTCGTCTGCCCACGTGTTCTCGCACACCCCGAGACCTTCTGGTCAGCGGGGTGGTGGCACCGGGATCCTCATCTCTCCCAAGTGGTCATTCTCTCTTTCTCCCCTTACCCATCTGTCTATCGCCTCCTTTGAATTCCATGCTGTCACAGTTACCAGCCCTTTCAAGCTTAACATCCTTATCATTTATCGCCCTCCAGGTTCCCTTGGAGAGTTCATCAATGAGCTTGATGCCTTGATAAGCTCCTTTCCTGAGGACGGCTCACCTCTCACAGTTCTGGGTGACTTTAACCTCCCCATGTCTACCTTTGACTCATTCCTCTCTGCCTCCTTCTTTCCACTCCTCTCCTCTTTTGACCTCACCCTCTCACCTTCCCCCCCTACTCACAAGGCAGGCAATACGCTTGACCTCATCTTTACTAGATGCTGTTCTTCCACTAACCTCATTGCAACTCCCTTCCAAGTCTCCGACCACTACCTTGTATCCTTCTCCCTCTCGCTCTCATCCAACACTTCCCACACTGCCCCTACTCGGATGGTATCGCGCCGTCCCAACCTCCGCTCTCTCTCCCCCGCTACTCTCTCCTCTTCCATCCTATCATCTCTTCCCTCTGCCCAAACCTTCTCCAACCTATCTCCTGATTCTGCCTCCTCAACCCTCCTCTCCTCCCTTTCTGCATCCTTTGACTCTCTATGTCCCCTATCCTCCAGGCCGGCTCGGTCCTCCCCTCCCGCTCCGTGGCTCGACGACTCATTGCGAGCTCACAGAACAGGGCTCCGGGCAGCCGAGCGGAAATGGAGGAAAACTCGCCTCCCTGCGGACCTGGCATCCTTTCACTCCCTCCTCTCTACATTTTCCTCTTCTGTCTCTGCTGCTAAAGCCACTTTCTACCACTCTAAATTCCAAGCATCTGCCTCTAACCCTAGGAAGCTCTTTGCCACCTTCTCCTCCCTCCTGAATCCTCCTCCCCCTCCCCCCCCCCCTCCTCCCTCTCTGCAGACGACTTCGTCAACCATTTTGAAAAGAAGGTCGACGACATCCGATCCTCGTTCGCTAAGTCAAACGACACCGCTGGTTCTGCTCACACTGCCCAACCCTGTGCTTTGACCTCTTTCTCCCCTCTCTCTCCAGATGAAATCTCGCGTCTTGTGACGGCCGGCCGCCCAACAACCTGCCCGCTTGACCCTATCCCCTCCTCTCTTCTCCAGACCATTTCCGGAGACCTTCTACCTTACCTCACCTCGCTCATCAACTCATCCTTGACCGCTGGCTACGTCCCTTCCGTCTTCAAGAGAGCGAGAGTTGCACCCCTTCTGAAAAAACCTACACTCGATCCCTCCGATGTCAACAACTACAGACCAGTATCCCTTCTTTCTTTTCTCTCCAAAACTCTTGAACGTGCCGTCCTTGGCCAGCTCTCCTGCTATCTCTCTCAGAATGACCTTCTTGATCCAAATCAGTCAGGTTTCAAGACTAGTCACTCAACTGAGACTGCTCTTCTCTGTATCACGGAGGCGCTCCGCACTGCTAAAGCTAACTCTCTCTCCTCTGCTCTCATCCTTCTAGACCTATCGGCTGCCTTCGATACTGTGAACCATCAGATCCTCCTCTCCACCCTCTCCGAGTTGGGCATCTCCGGCGCGGCCCACGCTTGGATTGCGTCCTACCTGACAGGTCGCTCCTACCAGGTGGCGTGGCGAGAATCTGTCTCCTCACCACGCGCTCTCACCACTGGTGTCCCCCAGGGCTCTGTTCTAGGCCCTCTCCTATTCTCGCTATACACCAAGTCACTTGGCTCTGTCATAACCTCACATGGTCTCTCCTATCATTGCTATGCAGACGACACACAATTAATCTTCTCCTTTCCCCCTTCTGATGACCAGGTGGCGAATCGCATCTCTGCATGTCTGGCAGACATATCAGTGTGGATGACGGATCACCACCTCAAGCTGAACCTCGGCAAGACGGAGCTGCTCTTCCTCCCGGGGAAGGACTGTCCGTTCCATGATCTCGCCATCACGGTTGACAACTCCATTGTGTCCTCCTCCCAGAGCGCTAAGAACCTTGGCGTGATCCTGGACAACACCCTGTCGTTCTCCACCAACATCAAGGCGGTGGCCCGTTCCTGTAGGTTCATGCTCTACAACATCCGCAGAGTACGACCCTGCCTCACACAGGAAGCGGCGCAGGTCCTAATCCAGGCACTTGTCATCTCCCGTCTGGATTACTGCAACTCGCTGCTGGCTGGGCTCCCTGCCTGTGCCATTAAACCCCTACAACTCATCCAGAACGCCGCAGCCCGTCTGGTGTTCAACCTTCCCAAGTTCTCTCACGTCACCCCGCTCCTCCGCTCTCTCCACTGGCTTCCAGTTGAAGCTCGCATCCGCTACAAGACCATGGTGCTTGCCTACGGAGCTGTGAGGGGAACGGCACCTCAGTACCTTCAGGCTCTGATCAGGCCCTACACCCAAACAAGGGCACTGCGTTCATCCACCTCTGGCCTGCTCGCCTCCCTACCACTGAGGAAGTACAGTTCCCGCTCAGCCCAGTCAAAACTGTTCGCTGCTCTGGCACCCCAATGGTGGAACAAACTCCCTCACGACGCCAGGACAGCGGAGTCAATCACCACCTTCCGGAGACACCTGAAACCCCACCTCTTCAAGGAATACCTAGGATAAAGCAATCCTTCTGCCCCCCCCCCCTTAAAAGATCTGATGCACTATTGTAAAGTGGCTGTTCCACTGGATGTCATAAGGTGAATGCACCAATTTGTAAGTCGCTCTGGATAAGAGCGTCTGCTAAATGACTTAAATGTAATGTAAATGATGTTAACAGGATGGTGATGTTAACAGGATGGTGATGTTAACAGGATGGTGATGTTAACAGGATGGTGATATTATGGTTATATTAACAGGATGGTGATGTTAACAGGATGGTGATGTTAACAGGATGGTGATGTTAACAGGATGGTGATGTTAACGGGGTGGTGATGTTAACAGGAGGGTGATATTAACAGGATGGTGATGTTAACAGGATGGTGATGTTAACAGGATGGTGATATTATGGTTATATTAACAGGATGGTGATGTTAACAGGATGGTGATGTTAACAGGGATGGTGATATTAACAGGATGGTGATGTTAACAGGATGGTGATGTTAACAGGATGGTGATGTTAACAGGGATGGTGATATTAACAGGATGGTGATGTTAACAGGATGGTGATGTTAACAGGATGGTGATGTTAACAGGATGGTGATATTAACAGGATGGTGATATTAACAGGATGGTGATGTTAACAGGATGGTGATATTAACAGGATGGTGATATTAACAGGATGGTGATGTTAACAGGATGGTGATATTAACAGGATGGTGATGTTAACAGGATGGTGATATTAACAGGATGGTGATATTAACAGGATGGTGATATTAACAGGATGGTGATATTAACAGGATGGTGATGTTAACAGGATGGTGATGTTAACAGGATGGTGATATTAACAGGATGGTGATATTAACAGGGATGGGGGACGGAGTTATCTTTTGTATTTGTCTGATCAACAGCAGCATGCATTTGTTTTGTGTGACTCAGCAACAGAGAGGATGGATGAAATGCTGCCTCTTCATTTCCTGAGTGGTTCAAGCACCACGGGATGACTAATACATAGTTGAATATGGACAGAAATGCTGTAAACTTCAGTCATTGTACTACCTCTATAAAGTCAATTTGTGTTTAGAAAGCCAGAGCCTCTCGTTTTGGACCTTTCAGGATGAGTAGATCCACATTACTTACAGATTGAATGTGATGGATCTGTGAAGAAATATTGCAAGCTTTCATAGCCTCTATAAAGTGCACTGAATAGGAAGCCATGGCCGCTCATTCTTCACCTCTCTGATTCCGAGGGGTTGGGTTAAACGTGGAAGACACATTTCAAGTTGAATGCATATGTATCACCCTTTCCTTCCTTTTGGATGTGTCCACTCTGTCATAATATAATAGAACAGATGCTTTTAAGCAAAACAACTTTCAGTCGTGCATGCGTAAATTATATCTCACGGATGGTCTCGGGAATCAATCCCACTATCCTGCCGTTGCAAGAGCGATGCTCTACCAGCTGAGCTACAGAGGACCATGGCTCATAGTGGATCATAGTATCCGTCTCTCTCTTCTGTCCGTCCCCTGATCTGGACTTGTGAGTACCTAGAGGCATTGTCAAACCGTTGACATTGACATCCTTTGGTGTTGACACATTTGTCAAATGTTCCCAGAAAACTTGCCTCATCTGATGAGACTTATGGGTGTCGAGGGGAAGACATTTTATGTGACACACCGTCGGCATCGCCAAGACAGAGCTTCTTTCTGACACCTGCTCACATTTAGCTCAGTCACGGTAAATCACATCAGCATTGTGAGCTGGTAGACAGGGCATGCTCTTTCTGTCCCCTCTCATTTCTCAAAGCAAAGAGCATGACACAAGTACTTCTGTGGGATATTCCTACGTCATATAACTTTATCTCCCTTTCACTATGTTCTCTCTAGCACACACCCTCCCTCCCTCCCTCTCTTGCCTCTCTTTCTGAATATCTCTTTTATACTATCCCTCCTTCCCTCCCTCTCAGATTTAATCTCATGTATTCCCTCTACTCATACAAATGGATTCTCAGTATGTCCTCCTGGCAGCATTTGAATTGACATGGAAGCTACAAGACTGCGGAGTTGACATGGAAGCTACAAGACTGAGGAGTTGACATGGAAGCTACAAGACTGAGGAGTTGACATGGAAGCTACAAGACCGAGGAGTTGACATGGAAGCTACAAGACTGAGGAGTTGACATGGAAGCTACAAGACCGAGGAGTTGACATGGAAGCTACTAGACTGAGGAGTTGACATGGAAGCTACAAGACCGAGGAGTTGACATGGAAGCTACAAGACTGAGGAGTTGACATGGAAGCTACAAGACTGAGGAGTTGACATGGAAGCTACAAGACCGAGGAGTTGACATGGAAGCTACAAGACTGAGGAGTTGACATGGAAGCTACAAGACCGAGGAGTTGACATGGAAGCTACAAGACTGAGGAGTTGACATGGAAGCTACAAGACCGAGTAGTTGACATGGAAGCTACAAGACTGAGGAGTTGACATGGAAGCTACAAGACCGAGGAGTTGACATGGAAGCTACAAGACTGAGGAGTTGACATGGAAGCTACAAGACTGAGGAGTTGACATGGAAGCTACAAGACCGAGGAGTTGACATGGAAGCTACAAGACTGAGGAGTTGACATGGAAGCTATGGGACAAAATAATTGACATTGAAGCAATGGGACAGAGGACTGGATGGATGGAAGCTCCGCAACAGAACAGTGGATGGATGGAAGCTCCGCAACAGAACAGTGGATGGATGGAAGCTCCGCAACAGAACAGTGGATGGATGGAAGCTCCGCAACAGAACAGTGGATGGATGGAAGCTCCGCAACAGAACAGTGGATGGATGGAAGCTCCGCAACAGAGCAGTGGATGGATGGAAGCTCCGCAACAGAACAGTGGATGGATGGAAGCTCCGCAACAGAACAGTGGATGGATGGAAGCTCCGCAACAGAACAGTGGATGGATGGAAGCTCCCCAACAGAACAGTGGATGGATGGAAGCTCCCCAACAGAACAGTGGATGGATGGAAGCTCCGCAACAGAACAGTGGATGGATGGAAGCTCCGCAACAGAACAGTGGATGGATGGAAGCTCCGCAACAGAACAGTGGATGGATGGAAGCTCCGCAACAGAACAGTGGATGGATGGAAGCTTCGCAACAGAACAGTGGATGGATGGAAGTTTCGCAACAGAACAGTGGATGGATGGAAGCTTCGCAACAGAACAGTGGATGGATGGAAGCTCCGCAACAGAACAGTGGATGGATTGAAGCTCCCCAACAGAACAGTGGATGGATGGAAGCTTCGCAACAGAACAGTGGATGGATGGAAGCTTCGCAACAGAACAGTGGATGGATGGAAGCTTCGCAACAGAACAGTGGATGGATGGAAGCTCCGCAACAGAACAGTGGATGGATGGAAGCTCCGCAACAGAACAGTGGATGGATGGAAGCTCCGCAACAGAACAGTGGATGGATGGAAGCTCCGCAACAGAACAGTGGATGGATGGAAGCTCCCCAACAGAACAGTGGATGGATGGAAGCTCCCCAACAGAACAGTGGATGGATGGAAGCTCCCCAACAGAACAGTGGATGGATGGAAGCTTCGCAACAGAACAGTGGATGGATGGAAGATTCGCAACAGAACAGTGGATGGATGGAAGCTTCGCAACAGAACAGTGGATGGATGGAAGCTCCGCAACAGAACAGTGGATGGATGGAAGCTCCCCAACAGAACAGTGGATGGATGGAAGCTTCGCAACAGAACAGTGGATGGATGGAAGCTTCGCAACAGAACAGTAGATGGATGGAAGCTTTGCAACAGAACAGTGGATGGATGGAAGCTTCGCAACAGAACAGTGGATGGATGGAAGCTTCGCAACAGAACAGTGGATGGATGGAAGCTCCCCAACAGAACAGTGGATGGATGGAAGCTTCGCAACAGAACAGTGGATGGATGGAAGCTTCGCAACAGAACAGTGGATGGATGGAAGCTTCGCAACAGAACAGTGGATGGATGGAAGCTTCGCAACAGAACAGTGGATGGATGGAAGCTTCGCAACAGAACAGTGGATGTATGGAAGCTCCCCAACAGAACAGTGGATGGATGGAAGCTTCGCAACAGAACAGTGGATGGATGGAAGCTTCACAACAGAACAGTGGATGGATGGAAGCTTCGCAACAGAACAGTGGATGGACGGAAGGTTCGCAACAGAACAGTGGATGGATGGAAGCTTCGCAACAGAACAGTGGATGGATGGAAGCTTCGCAACAGAACAGTGGATGGATGGAAGCTTCGCAACAGAACAGTGGATGGATGGAAGTTCCCCAACAGAACAGTGGATGGATGGAAGCTTCGCAACAGAACAGTGGATGGATGGAAGCTTCGCAACAGAACAGTGGATGGAAGCTTCGCAACAGAACAGTGGATGCATGGAAGCTCCGCAACAGAACAGTGGATGGATGGAAGCTCCCCAACAGAACAGTGGATGGATGGAAGCTCCACAACAGAACAGTGGATGGATGGAAGCTCCCCAACAGAACAGTGGATGGATGGAAGCTCCACAACAGAACAGTGGATGGATGGAAGCTCCCCAACAGAACAGTGGATGGATGGAAGCTCCCCAACAGAACAGTGGATGGATGAAAGCTTCGCAACAGAACAGTGGATGGATGGAAGCTTCGCAACAGAGCAGTGGATGGATGGAAGCTTCGCAACAGAACAGTGGATGGATGGAAGCTCCTCAACAGAACAGTGGATGGATGGAAGCTTCGCAACAGAACAGTGGATGGATGCAAGATTCGCAACAGAACAGTGGATTGATGGAATCTTCGCAACAGAACAGTGGATGGATGGAAGCTCCGCAACAGAACAGTGGACGGATGGAAGCTCCCCAACAGAACAGTGGATGGATGGAAGCTCCACAACAGAACAGTGGATGGATGGAAGCTCCCCAACAGAACAGTGGATGGATGGAAGCTCCACAACAGAACAGTGGATGGATGGAAGCTCCCCAACAGAACAGTGGATGGATGGAAGCTCCACAACAGAACAGTGGATAGATGGAAGCTCCCCAACAGAACAGTGGATGGATGGAAGCTTCGCAACAGAACAGTGGATGGATGGAAGCTTCGCAACAGAACATTGGATGGATGGAAGCTTCGCAACAGAACAGTGGATGGATGGAAGCTTCGCAACAGAACAGTGGATGGATGGAAGCTTCGCAACAGAACAGTGGATGTATGGAAGCTCCCCAACAGAACAGTGGATGGATGGAAGCTTCGCAACAGAACAGTGGATGGATGGAAGCTTCGCAACAGAACAGTGGATGGATGGAAGCTTCGCAACAGAACAGTGGATGGACGGAAGCTTCGCAACAGAACAGTGGATGGATGGAAGCTTCGCAACAGAACAGTGGATGGATGGAAGCTTCGCAACAGAACAGTGGATGGATGGAAGCTTCGCAACAGAACAGTGGATGGATGGAAGTTCCCCAACAGAACAGTGGATGGATGGAAGCTTCGCAACAGAACAGTGGATGGATGGAAGCTTCGCAACAGAACAGTGGATGGAAGCTTCGCAACAGAACAGTGGATGCATGGAAGCTCCGCAACAGAACAGTGGATGGATGGAAGCTCCCCAACAGAACAGTGGATGGATGGAAGCTCCACAACAGAACAGTGGATGGATGGAAGCTCCCCAACAGAACAGTGGATGGATGGAAGCTCCACAAAAGAACAGTGGATGGATGGAAGCTCCCCAACAGAACAGTGGATGGATGGAAGCTCCCCAACAGAACAGTGGATGGATGGAAGCTCCCCAACAGAACAGTGGATGGATGAAAGCTTCGCAACAGAACAGTGGATGGATGGAAGCTTCGCAACAGAGCAGTGGATGGATGGAAGCTTCGCAACAGAACAGTGGATGGATGGAAGCTCCTCAACAGAACAGTGGATGGATGGAAGCTTCGCAACGGAACAGTGGATGGATGCAAGATTCGCAACAGAACAGTGGATTGATGGAAGCTTCGCAACAGAACAGTGGATGGATGGAAGCTCCGCAACAGAACAGTGGACGGATGGAAGCTCCCCAACAGAACAGTGGATGGATGGAAGCTCCACAACAGAACAGTGGATGGATGGAAGCTCCCCAACAGAACAGTGGATGGATGGAAGCTCCACAACAGAACAGTGGATGGATGGAAGCTCCCCAACAGAACAGTGGATGGATGGAAGCTCCACAACAGAACAGTGGATGGATGGAAGCTCCCCAACAGAACAGTGGATGGATGGAAGCTTCGCAACAGAACAGTGGATGGATGGAAGCTCCCCAACAGAACAGTGGATGGATGGAAGCTCCACAACAGAATAGTGGATGGATGGAAGCTCCCCAATTGAACAGTGGATGGATGGAAGCTCCACAACAGAACAGTGGATGGATGGAAGCTCCCCAACAGAACAGTGGATGGATGGAAGCTCCACAACAGAACAGTGGATGGATGGAAGCTCCCCAACAGAACAGTGGATGGATGGAAGCTTCGCAACAGAACAGTGGATGGATGGAAGCTTCGCAACAGAACAGTGGATGGATGGAAGCTTCGCTACAGAACAGTGGATGGATGGAAGCTTCGCAACAGAACAGTGGATGGATGGAAGCTTTGCAACAGAACAGTGGATGGATGGAAGCTCCCCAACAGAACAGTGGATGGATGGAAGCTTCGCAACAGAACAGTGGATGGATGGAAGCTTCGCAACAGAACAGTGGATGGATGGAAGCTTCGCAACAGAACAGTGGATGGATGGAAGCTCCACAACAGAACAGTGGATGGATGGAAGCTCCCCAACAGAACAGTGGATGGATGGAAGCTCCACAACAGAACAGTGGATGGATGGAAGCTCCCCAACAGAACAGTGGATGGATGGAAGCTCCACAACAGAACAGTGGATGGATGGAAGCTCCCTAACAGAACAGTGGATGGATGGAAGCTCCCCAACAGAACAGTGGATGGATGGAAGCTCCCCAACAGAACAGTGGATGGATGGAAGCTCCCCAACAGAACAGTGGATGGATGGAAGCTCCCCAACAGAACAGTGGATGGATGGAAGCTCCCCAACAGAACAGTGGATGGATGGAAGCTCCCCAACAGAACAGTGGATGGATGGAAGCTTCGCAACAGAACAGTGGATGGATGGAAGCTTCGCAACAGAACAGTGGATGGATGGAAGCTTCGCAACAGAACAGTGGATGGATGGAAGCTTCGCAACAGAACAGTGGATGGATGGAAGCTCCCCAACAGAACAGTGGATGGATGGAAGCTCCCCAACAGAACAGTGGATGGATGGAAGCTTCGCAACAGAACAGTGGATGGATGGAAGCTTCGCAACAGAACAGTGGATGGATGGAAGCTCCGCAACAGAACAGTGGATGGATGGAAGCTCCCCAACAGAACAGTGGATGGATGGAAGCTCCACAACAGAACAGTGGATGGATGGAAGCTCCCCAACAGAACAGTGGATGGATGGAAGTTCCACAACAGAACAGTGGATGGATGGAAGCTCCCCAACAGAACAGTGGATGGATGGAAGCTCCACAACAGAACAGTGGATGGATGGAAGCTCCCCAACAGAACAGTGGATGGATGGAAGCTACACAACAGAACAGTGGATGGATGGAAGCTCCCCAACAGAACAGTGGATGGATGGAAGCTCCCCAACAGAACAGTGGATGGATGGAAGCTCCACAACAGAACAGTGGATGGATGGAAGCTCCACAACAGAACAGTGGATGGATGGAAGCTCCCCAACAGAACAGTGGATGGATGGAAGCTTCGCAACAGAACAGTGGATGGATGGAAGCTTCCCAACAGAACAGTGGATTGATGGAAGCTTCGCAACAGAACAGTGGATGGATGGAAGCTCCACAACAGAACAGTGGATGGATGGAAGCTCCCCAACAGATCAGTGGATGGATGGAAGCTCCACAACAGAACAGTGGATGGATGGAAGCTCCACAACAGAACAGTGGATGGATGGAAGCTCCACAACAGAACAGTGGATGGATGGAAGCTACACAACAGAACAGTGGATGGATGGAAGCTCCCCAACAGAACAGTGGATGGATGGAAGCTCCCCAACAGAACAGTGGATGGATGGAAGCTCCACAACAGAACAGTGGATGGATGGAAGCTCCACAACAGAACAGTGGATGGATGGAAGCTCCCCAACAGAACAGTGGATGGATGGAAGCTCCCCAACAGAACAGTGGATGGATGGAAGCTCCCCAACAGAACAGTGGATGGATGGAAGCTCCACAACAGAACAGTGGATGGATGGAAGCTCCACAACAGAACAGTGGATGGATGGAAGCTCCCCAACAGAACAGTGGATGGATGGAAGCTCCCCAACAGAACAGTGGATGGATGGAAGCTCCCCAACAGAACAGTGGATGGATGGAAGCTCCACAACAGAACAGTGGATGGATGGAAGCTCCTCAACAGAACAGTGGGTGGATGGAAGCTCCCCAACAGAACAGTTGATGGATGGAAGCTTCGCAACAGAACAGTGGATGGATGGAAGCTTCGCAACAGAACAGTGGATGGATGGAAGCTTCGCAACAGAACAGTGGATGGATGGAAGCTTCGCAACAGAACAGTGGATGGATGGAAGCTCCCCAACAGAACACTGGATGGATGGAAGCTTCGCAACAGAACAGTGGATGGATGGAAGCTTCGCAACAGAACAGTGGATTGATGGAAGCTTCGCAACAGAACAGTGGATGGATGGAAGCTCCGCAACAGAACAGTGGATGGATGGAAGCTCCCCAACAGAACAGTGGATGGATGGAAGCTCCACAACAGAACAGTGGATGGATGGAAGCTCCCCAACAGAACAGTGGATGGATGGAAGCTCCACAACAGAACAGTGGATGGATGGAAGCTCCCCAACAGAACAGTGGATGGATGGAAGCTCCACCACAGAACAGTGGATGGATGGAAGCTCCCCAACAGAACAGTGGATTGATGGAAGCTTCGCAACAGAACAGTGGATGGATGGAAGCTCCGCAACAGAACAGTGGATGGATGGAAGCTCCCCAACAGAACAGTGGATGGATGGAAGCTCCACAACAGAACAGTGGATGGATGGAAGCTCCCCAACAGAACAGTGGATGGATGGAAGCTCCACAACAGAACAGTGGATGGATGGAAGCTCCCCAACAGAACAGTGGATGGATGGAAGCTCCACCACAGAACAGTGGATGGATGGAAGCTCCCCAACAGAACAGTGGATGGATGGAAGCTCCACAACAGAACAGTGGATGGATGGAAGCTCCCCAACAGAACAGTGGATGGATGGAAGCTCCCCAACAGAACAGTGGATGGATGGAAGCTCCACAACAGAACAGTGGATGGATGGAAGCTCCCCAACAGAACAGTGGATGGATGGAAGCTCCACAACAGAACAGTGGATGGATGGAAGCTCCCCAACAGAACAGTGGATGGATGGAAGCTCCACAACAGAACAGTGGATGGATGGAAGCTCCCCAACAGAACAGTGGATGGATGGAAGCTCCACCACAGAACAGTGGATGGATGGAAGCTCCCCAACAGAACAGTGGATGGATGGAAGCTCCACAACAGAACAGTGGATGGATGGAAGCTCCCCAACAGAACAGTGGATGGATGGAAGCTCCGCAACAGAACAGTGGATGGATGGAAGCTTCGCAACAGAACAGTGGATGGATGGAAGCTCCCCAACAGAACAGTGGATGGATGGAAGCTCCACAACAGAACAGTGGATGGATGGCAGCTCCCCAACAGAACAGTGGATGGATGGAAGCTCCCCAACAGAACAGTGGATGGATGGAAGCTTCGCAACAGAACAGTGGATGGATGGAAGCTTCGCAACAGAACAGTGGATGGATGGAAGCTTCGCAACAGAACAGTGGATGGATGGAAGCTCCCCAACAGAACACTGGATGGATGGAAGCTTCGCAACAGAACAGTGGATGGATGGAAGCTTCGCAACAGAACAGTGGATTGATGGAAGCTTCGCAACAGAACAGTGGATGGATGGAAGCTCCGCAACAGAACAGTGGATGGATGGAAGCTCCCCAACAGAACAGTGGATGGATGGAAGCTCCACAACAGAACAGTGGATGGATGGAAGCTCCCCAACAGAACAGTGGATGGATGGAAGCTCCACAACAGAACAGTGGATGGATGGAAGCTCCCCAACAGAACAGTGGATGGATGGAAGCTCCACAACAGAACAGTGGATGGATGGAAGCTCCCCAACAGAACAGTGGATGGATGGAAGCTCCACCACAGAACAGTGGATGGATGGAAGCTCCCCAACAGAACAGTGGATGGATGGAAGCTCCACAACAGAACAGTGGATGGATGGAAGCTCCCCAACAGAACAGTGGATGGATGGAAGCTCCCCAACAGAACAGTGGATGGATGGAAGCTCCACAACAGAACAGTGGATGGATGGAAGCTCCCCAACAGAACAGTGGATGGATGGAAGCTCCACAACAGAACAGTGGATGGATGGAAGCTCCCCAACAGAACAGTGGATGGATGGAAGCTCCACAACAGAACAGTGGATGGATGGAAGCTCCCCAACAGAACAGTGGATGGATGGAAGCTCCACCACAGAACAGTGGATGGATGGAAGCTCCCCAACAGAACAGTGGATGGATGGAAGCTCCACAACAGAACAGTGGATGGATGGAAGCTCCCCAACAGAACAGTGGATGGATGGAAGCTCCGCAACAGAACAGTGGATGGATGGAAGCTTCGCAACAGAACAGTGGATGGATGGAAGCTCCCCAACAGAACAGTGGATGGATGGAAGCTCCACAACAGAACAGTGGATGGATGGCAGCTCCCCAACAGAACAGTGGATGGATGGAAGCTCCCCAACAGAACAGTGGATGGATGGAAGCTTCGCAACAGAACAGTGGATGGATGGAAGCTTCGCAACAGAACAGTGGATGGATGGAAGCTTCGCAACAGAACAGTGGATGGATGGAAGCTTCGCAACAGAACAGTGGATGGATGGAAGCTTCGCAACAGAACAGTGGATGGATGGAAGCTTCGCAACAGAACAGT
This sequence comes from Salvelinus fontinalis, assembly GCF_029448725.1. Classification (NCBI taxonomy): domain Eukaryota; kingdom Metazoa; phylum Chordata; class Actinopteri; order Salmoniformes; family Salmonidae; genus Salvelinus; species Salvelinus fontinalis. Next base: position 34,433,197 of record NC_074686.1, on the reverse strand, counting down.
GGATGGATGGAAGCTTCGCAACAGAACAGTGGATGGATGGAAGCTCCCCAACAGAACAGTGGATGGATGGAAGCTTCGCAACAGAACAGTGGATGGATGGAAGCTTCGAATCAGAACAGTGGATGGATGGAAGCTTCGCAACAGAACAGTGGATGGATGGAAGCTCCGCAACAGAACAGTGGATGGATGGAAGCTCCCCAACAGAACAGTGGATGGATGGAAGCTCCACAACAGAACAGTGGATGGATGGAAGCTCCCCAACAGAACAGTGGATGGATGGAAGCTCCACAACAGAACAGTGGATGGATGGAAGCTCCCTAACAGAACAGTGGATGGATGGAAGCTACACAACAGAACAGTGGATGGATGGAAGCTCCCCAACAGAACAGTGGATGGATGGAAGCTCCCCAACAGAACAGTGGATGGATGGAAGCTCCCCAACAGAACAGTGGATGGATGGAAGCTCCCCAACAGAACAGTGGATGGATGGAAGCTCCCCAACAGAACAGTGGATGGATGGAAGCTCCCCAACAGAACAGTGGATGGATGGAAGCTCCCCAACAGAACAGTGGATGGATGGAAGCTCCACAACAGAACAGTGGATGGATGGAAGCTCCCCAACAGAACAGTGGATGGATGGAAGCTCCCCAACAGAACAGTGGATGGATGGAAGCTTCGCAACAGAACAGTGGATGGATGGAAGCTTCGCAACAGAACAGTGGATGGATGGAAGCTTCGCAACAGAACAGTGGATGGATGGAAGCTTCGCAACAGAACAGTGTATGGATGGAAGCTCCCCAACAGAACAGTGGATGGATGGAAGCTTCGCAACAGAACAGTGGATGGATGGAAGCTTCGCAACAGAACAGTGGATTGATGGAAGCTTCGCAACAGAACAGTGGATGGATGGAAGCTCCGCAACAGAACAGTGGATGGATGGAAGCTCCCCAACAGAACAGTGGATGGATGGAAGCTCCACAACAGAACAGTGGATGGATGGAAGCTCCCCAACAGAACAGTGGATGGATGGAAGCTCCACAACAGAACAGTGGATGGATGGAAGCTCCCCAACAGAACAGTGGATGGATGGAAGCTCCACAACAGAACAGTGGATGGATGGAAGCTCCCCAACAGAACAGTGGATGGATGGAAGCTACACAACAGAACAGTGGATGGATGGAAGCTCCCCAACAGAACAGTGGATGGATGGAAGCTCCCCAACAGAACAGTGGATGGATGGAAGCTCCACAACAGAACAGTGGATGGATGGAAGCTCCACAACAGAACAGTGGATGGATGGAAGCTCCCCAACAGAACAGTGGATGGATGGAAGCTCCCCAACAGAACAGTGGATGGATGGAAGCTCCACAACAGAACAGTGGATGGATGGAAGCTCCCGAACAGAACAGTGGATGGATGGAAGCTCCCCAACAGAACAGTGGATGGATGGAAGCTTCGCAACAGAACAGTGGATGGATGGAAGCTTCGCAACAGAACAGTGGATTGATGGAAGCTACACAACAGAACAGTGGATGGATGGAAGCTCCCCAACAGAACAGTGGATGGATGGAAGCTCCCCAACAGAACAGTGGATGGATGGAAGCTCCACAACAGAACAGTGGATGGATGGAAGCTCCACAACAGAACAGTGGATGGATGGAAGCTCCCCAACAGAACAGTGGATGGATGGAAGCTCCCCAACAGAACAGTGGATGGATGGAAGCTCCACAACAGAACAGTGGATGGATGGAAGCTCCCCAACAGAACAGTGGATGGATGGAAGCTCCACAACAGAACAGTGGATGGATGGAAGCTCCACAACAGAACAGTGGATGGATGGAAGCTCCCCAACAGAACAGTGGATGGATGGAAGCTCCCCAACAGAACAGTGGATGGATGGAAGCTCCCCAACAGAACAGTGGATGGATGGAAGCTCCACAACAGAACAGTGGATGGATGGAAGCTCCTCAACAGAACAGTGGGTGGATGGAAGCTCCCCAACAGAACAGTTGATGGATGGAAGCTTCGCAACAGAACAGTGGATGGATGGAAGCTTCGCAACAGAACAGTGGATGGATGGAAGCTTCGCAACAGAACAGTGGATGGATGGAAGCTTCGCAACAGAACAGTGGATGGATGGAAGCTCCCCAACAGAACACTGGATGGATGGAAGCTTCGCAACAGAACAGTGGATGGATGGAAGCTTCGCAACAGAACAGTGGATTGATGGAAGCTTCGCAACAGAACAGTGGATGGATGGAAGCTCCGCAACAGAACAGTGGATGGATGGAAGCTCCCCAACAGAACAGTGGATGGATGGAAGCTCCACAACAGAACAGTGGATGGATGGAAGCTCCCCAACAGAACAGTGGATGGATGGAAGCTCCACAACAGAACAGTGGATGGATGGAAGCTCCCCAACAGAACAGTGGATGGATGGAAGCTCCACAACAGAACAGTGGATGGATGGAAGCTCCCCAACAGAACAGTGGATGGATGGAAGCTCCACCACAGAACAGTGGATGGATGGAAGCTCCCCAACAGAACAGTGGATGGATGGAAGCTCCACAACAGAACAGTGGATGGATGGAAGCTCCCCAACAGAACAGTGGATGGATGGAAGCTCCCCAACAGAACAGTGGATGGATGGAAGCTCCACAACAGAACAGTGGATGGATGGAAGCTTCGCAACAGAACAGTGGATGGATGGAAGCTTCGCAACAGAACAGTGGATGGATGGAAGCTCCCCAACAGAACAGTGGATGGATGGAAGCTTCGCAAGAGAACAGTGGATGGATGGAAGCTTCGCAACAGAACAGTGGATTGATGGAAGCTTCGCAACAGAACAGTGGATGGATGGAAGCTCCACAACAGAACAGTGGATGGATGGAAGCTCCCCAACAGAACAGTGGATGGATGGAAGCTCCGCAACAGAACAGTGGATGGATGGAAGCTCCTCAACAGAACAGTGGGTGGATGGAAGCTCCCCAACAGAACAGTTGATGGATGGAAGCTTCGCAACAGAACAGTGGATGGATGGAAGCTTCGCAACAGAACAGTGGATGGATGGAAGCTTCGCAACAGAACAGTGGATGGATGGAAGCTTCGCAACAGAACAGTGGATGGATGGAAGCTCCCCAACAGAACACTGGATGGATGGAAGCTTCGCAACAGAACAGTGGATGGATGGAAGCTTCGCAACAGAACAGTGGATTGATGGAAGCTTCGCAACAGAACAGTGGATGGATGGAAGCTCCGCAACAGAACAGTGGATGGATGGAAGCTCCCCAACAGAACAGTGGATGGATGGAAGCTCCACAACAGAACAGTGGATGGATGGAAGCTCCCCAACAGAACAGTGGATGGATGGAAGCTCCACAACAGAACAGTGGATGGATGGAAGCTCCCCAACAGAACAGTGGATGGATGGAAGCTCCACAACAGAACAGTGGATGGATGGAAGCTCCCCAACAGAACAGTGGATGGATGGAAGCTCCACCACAGAACAGTGGATGGATGGAAGCTCCCCAACAGAACAGTGGATGGATGGAAGCTCCACAACAGAACAGTGGATGGATGGAAGCTCCCCAACAGAACAGTGGATGGATGGAAGCTCCCCAACAGAACAGTGGATGGATGGAAGCTCCACAACAGAACAGTGGATGGATGGAAGCTTCGCAACAGAACAGTGGATGGATGGAAGCTTCGCAACAGAACAGTGGATGGATGGAAGCTCCCCAACAGAACAGTGGATGGATGGAAGCTTCGCAAGAGAACAGTGGATGGATGGAAGCTTCGCAACAGAACAGTGGATTGATGGAAGCTTCGCAACAGAACAGTGGATGGATGGAAGCTCCACAACAGAACAGTGGATGGATGGAAGCTCCCCAACAGAACAGTGGATGGATGGAAGCTCCGCAACAGAACAGTGGATGGATGGAAGCTCCCCAACAGAACAGTGGATGGATGGAAGCTCCACAACAGAACAGTGGATGGATGGAAGCTCCCCAACAGAACAGTGGATGGATGGAAGCTCCACAACAGAACAGTGGATGGATGGAAGCTCCCCAACAGAACAGTGGATGGATGGAAGCTCCACCACAGAACAGTGGATGGATGGAAGCTCCCCAACAGAACAGTGGATGGATGGAAGCTCCACAACAGAACAGTGGATGGATGGAAGCTCCCCAACAGAACAGTGGATGGATGGAAGCTCCGCAACAGAACAGTGGATGGATGGAAGCTTCGCAACAGAACAGTGGATGGATGGAAGCTCCCCAACAGAACAGTGGATGGATGGAAGCTCCGCAACAGAACAGTGGATGGATGGAAGCTCCCCAACAGAACAGTGGATGGATGGAAGCTCCCCAACAGAACAGTGGATGGATGGAAGCTTCGCAACAGAACAGTGGATGGATGGAAGCTTCGCAACAGAACAGTGGATGGATGGAAGCTTCGCAACAGAACAGTGGATGGATGGAAGCTTCGCAACAGAACAGTGGATGGATGGAAGCTCCCCAACAGAACAGTGGATGGATGGAAGCTTCGCAACAGAACAGTGGATGGATGGAAGCTTCGCAACAGAACAGTGGATTGATGGAAGCTACGCAACAGAACAGTGGATGGATGGAAGCTTCGCAACAGAACAGTGGATGGATGGAAGCTTCGCAACAGAACAGTGGATGGATGGAAGCTTCGCAACAGAACAGTGGATGGATGGAAGCTTCGCAACAGAACAGTGAATTGATGGAAGCTTCGCAACAGAACAGTGGATGGATGGAAGCTTCGCAACAGAACAGTGGATGGATGGAAGCTCCCCAACAGAACAGTGGATGGATGGAAGCTCCCCAACAGAACAGTGGATGGATGGAAGCTCCCCAACAGAACAGTGGATGGATGGAAGCTCCACAACAGAACAGTGGATGGATGGAAGCTCCCAAACAGAACAGTGGATGGATGGAAGCTCCCCAACAGAACAGTGGATGGATGGAAGCTTCGCAACAGAACAGTGGATGGATGGAAGCTTCGCAACAGAACAGTGGATTGATGGAAGCTTCGCAACAGAACAGTGGATGGATGGAAGCTCCACAACAGAACAGTGGATGGATGGAAGCTCCCCAACAGATCAGTGGATGGATGGAAGCTCCACAACAGAACAGTGGATGGATGGAAGCTCCCCAACAGAACAGTGGATGGATGGAAGCTCCACAACAGAACAGTGGATGGATGGAAGCTCCCCAACAGAACAGTGGATGGATGGAAGCTACACAACAGAACAGTGGATGGATGGAAGCTCCCCAACAGAACAGTGGATGGATGGAAGCTCCCCAACAGAACAGTGGATGGATGGAAGCTCCACAACAGAACAGTGGATGGATGGAAGCTCCACAACAGAACAGTGGATGGATGGAAGCTCCTCAACAGAACAGTGGATGGATGGAAGCTCCCCAACAGAACAGTTGATGGATGGAAGCTTCGCAACAGAACAGTGGATGGATGGAAGCTTCGCAACAGGACAGTGGATGGATGGAAGCTTCGCAACAGAACAGTGGATGGATGGAAGCTTCGCAACAGAACAGTGGATGGATGGAAGCTCCCCAACAGAACAGTGGATGGATGGAAGCTTCGCAACAGAACAGTGGATGGATGGAAGCTTCGCAACAGAACAGTGGACTGATGGAAGCTTCGCAACAGAACAGTGGATGGATGGAAGCTCCACAACAGAACAGTGGATGGATGGAAGCTCCCCAACAGAACAGTGGATGGATGGAAGCTCCACAACAGAACAGTGGATGGATGGAAGCTCCCCAACAGAACAGTGGATGGATGGAAGCTCCACAACAGAACAGTGGATGGATGGAAGCTCCCCAACAGAACAGTGGATGGATGGAAGCTCCCCAACAGAACAGTGGATGGATGGAAGCTTCGCAACAGAACAGTGGATGGATGGAAGCTTCGCAACAGAACAGTGGATTGATGGAAGCTTCGCAACAGAACAGTGGATGGATGGAAGCTCCTCAACAGAACAGTGGATGGATGGAAGCTCCCCAACAGAACAGTGGATGGATGGAAGCTCCCCAACAGAACAGTGGATGGATGGAAGCTCCCCAACAGAACAGTGGATGGATGGAAGCTCCACAACAGAACAGTGGATGGATGGAAGCTCCCCAACAGAACAGTGGATGGATGGAAGCTCCCCAACAGAACAGTGGATGGATGGAAGCTCCCCAACAGAACAGTGGATGGATGGAAGCTCCACCACAGAACAGTGGATGGATGGAAGCTCCCCAACAGAACAGTGGATGGATGGAAGCTCCACAACAGAACAGTGGATGGATGGAAGCTCCCCAACAGAACAGTGGATGGATGGAAGCTCCGCAACAGAACAGTGGATGGATGGAAGCTTCGCAACAGAACAGTGGATGGATGGAAGCTCCCCAACAGAACAGTGGATGGATGGAAGCTCCACAACAGAACAGTGGATGGATGGAAGCTCCCCAACAGAACAGTGGATGGATGGAAGCTCCCCAACAGAACAGTGGATGGATGGAAGCTCCCCAACAGAACAGTGGATGGATGGAAGCTCCCCAACAGAACAGTGGATGGATGGAAGCTTCGCAACAGAACAGTGGATGGATGGAAGCTTCGCAACAGAACAGTGGATGGATGGAAGCTTCGCAACAGAACAGTGGATGGATGGAAGCTTCCCAACAGAACAGTGGATGGATGGAAGCTCCCCAACAGAACAGTGGATGGATGGAAGCTTCGCAACAGAACAGTGGATTGATGGAAGCTCCGCAACAGAACAGTGGATGGATGGAAGCTTCGCAACAGAACAGTGGATGGATGGAAGCTTCGCAACAGAACAGTGGATGGATGGAAGCTTCGCAACAGAACAGTGGATGAATGGAAGCTTCGCAACAGAACAGTGGATGGATGGAAGCTCCCCAACAGAACAGTGGATTGGTAAAATGGAAGATGGATCTCACTTTAGAACTGACACCACTGGTCACTTTTTATCTGTTTTCCCATTGGTTCCTCCAGGCATTCATAGATGCATGCTGCTTTGAGATAACCAATCATACAGCTAAAATGTCTCACTGGATCTGCCCCTCTGAAGCGAACCAGTCTGTGCTCGGAATATACTGTGTTTCATGTATTTCAAATAAAGAGAATGAGACCGGTAATTTTAGTGAAAATATTATAGTAGGCCTAATGTAGCTATCGCTTACCTCCACACGTGGGCATACATAACAAATGGTCTCTATGGGTGATATACATATTTAGGATCTTAATTTGAGCCAGTTTGCTACAGCAGGAACATTTTCATGCAGCAACAGGAAATGTGAATTCTTATGTGGATTATAATTAATGGATGATTAATGGTTGATTCATCTTTCATTAGAGCAAATCAAGTCTGAATTTTCAAAGTGGAAATTACAAACTTTAAAAGCCTTTTTGAAATCTGAAATACACTACAAGTTTGCAACTCCTGCAGTGCAGGAACATTTTCCGCAGCAAAATGAAAGTAATCAAATTAAGATCCTACATCTGTATTATTTGAAGACAGATTGACTCACTTCATAAATACATCCACACCTATTATTATAAATGGCTGAAAGAATGAAGACAAGATTAAAGGTCATGGTTGGAATTAACTTGACATTTGCTGAAATTCCACAACTAATAAGAACACATTGAGAGGTGACTGGGACCTAACATACTGTGAGTAAATATCATAAATTCAGCCTGTCATATAGAAAGCTGAACATTGAGAGGTGACTGGGACCTAACATACTGTGAGTTAAATATCATAAATTCAACCTGTCATATAGAAAGCTGAACATTGAGAGGTGACTGGGACCTAACATACTGTGAGTAAATATCATAAATTCAGCCTGTCATATAGAAAGCTGAACATTCATAGCTACATACAGTACACACCTTATGACATCTCTATTCTGCCCATAGGCTATACAGTAGTTCATCATATACATGTACAGACACTTATAGTATGGTAGCATCCTGCTATACACAGAATAGATGGTCAAAGTCCTTCTCTACACAAGAGAGATTGATAGGGATGAAGTCTGTGCTGAGGGCTGTATGACAATCACACTTCCTGGTAGGATGGTAAAGAGGTAGACCTATCGACCTTGATCTACCAGTTCCCTGAGAGCTGTTCAGATGTT
>NC_074686.1:34267505-34420005 GCF_029448725.1 Salvelinus fontinalis | reverse complement strand
GTCTCTCCTATTGTCCATCCCCACTGAGCAGGGAGAAACACCTGCCTCTCCTATTGTCCATCCCCACTGAGCAGGGAGAAACACCTGTCTCTCCTATTGTCCATCCCCACTGAGCAGGGAGAAACACCTGCCTCTCCTATTGTCCATCCCCACTGAGCAGGGAGAAACACCTGTCTCTCCTATTGTCCATCCCCACTGAGCAGGGAGAAACACCTGTCTCTCCTATTGTCCATCCCCACTGAGCAGGGAGAAACACCTGTCTCTCCTATTGTTCATCCCCACTGAGCAGGGAGAAACACCTGTCTCCTATTGTCCATCCCCACTGAGCAGGGAGAAACACCTGTCTCTCCTATTGTTCATCCCCACTGAGCAGGGAGAAACACCTGTCTTTCCTAATGTCCATCCCCACTGAGCAGGGAGAAACACCTGTCTCTCCTATTGTCCATCCCCACTGAGCAGGGAGAAACACCTGTCTCCTATTGTCCATCCCCACTGAGCAGGGAGAAACACCTGTCTCCTATTGTCCATCCCCACTGAGCAGGGAGAAACACCTGTCTCTCTTATTGTCCATCCCCACTGAGCAGGGAGAAACACCTGTCTCTCCTATTGTCCATCCCCACTGAGCAGGGAGAAACACCTGTCTCTCCTATTGTTCATCCCCACTGAGCAGGGAGAAACACCTGTCTCTCCTATTGTCCATCCCCACTGAGCAGGGAGAAACACCTGTCTCCTATTGTCCATCCCCACTGAGCAGGGAGAAACACCTGTCTCTCTTATTGTCCATCCCCACTGAGCAGGGAGAAACACCTGTCTCTCCTATTGTCCATCCCCACTGAGCAGGGAGAAACACCTGTCTCTCCTATTGTCCATCCCCACTGAGCAGGGAGAAACACCTGTCTCTCCTATTGTCCATCCCCACTGAGTAGGGAGAAACACCTGTCTCTCCTATTGTCCATCCCCACTGAGCAGGGAGAAACACCTGTCTCTCCTATTGTCCATCCCCACTGAGCAGTGAGAAACACCTGTCTCCTATTGTTCATCCCCACTGAGCAGGGAGAAACACCTGTCTCTCCTATTGTCCATCCCCACTGAGCAGGGAGAAACACCTGTCTCCTATTGTTCATCCCCACTGAGCAGGGAGAAACACCTGTCTCTCCTATTGTTCATCCCCACTGAGCAGGGAGAAACACCTGTCTCCTATTGTTCATCCCCACTGAGCAGGGAGAAACACCTGTCTCCTATTGTTCATCCCCACTGAGCAGGGAGAAACACCTGTCTCTCCTATTGTCCATCCCCATTGAGCAGGGAGAAACACCTGTCTCCTATTGTCCATCCCCACTGAGCAGGGAGAAACACCTGTCTCTCCTATTGTCCATCCCCACTGAGCAGGGAGAAACACCTGTCTCTCCTATTGTCCATCCCCACTGAGCAGGGAGAAACACCTGTCTCTCCTATTGTCCATCCCCACTGAGCAGGGAGAAACACCTGTCTCCTATTGTTCATCCCCACTGAGCAGGGAGAAACACCTGTCTCCTATTGTTCATCCCCACTGAGCAGGGAGAAACACCTGTCTCTCTGATTGTTCATCCCCACTGAGCAGGGAGAAACACCTGTCTCTCCTATTGTCCATCCCCACTGAGCAGGGAGAAACACCTGTCTCCTATTGTTCATCCCCACTGAGCAGGGAGAAACACCTGTCTCTCTGATTGTTCATCCCCACTGAGCAGGGAGAAACACCTGTCTCTCCTATTGTCCATCCCCACTGAGCAGGGAGAAACACCTGTCTCTCCTATTGTTCATCCCCACTGAGCAGGGAGAAACACCTGTCTCCTATTGTCCATCCCCACTGAGCAGGGAGAAACACCTGTCTCTCCTATTGTTCATCCCCACTGAGCAGGGAGAAACACCTGTCTTTCCTAATGTCCATCCCCACTGAGCAGGGAGAAACACCTGTCTCTCCTATTGTCCATCCCCACTGAGCAGGGAGAAACACCTGTCTCTCCTATTGTCCATCCCCACTGAGCAGGGAGAAACACCTGTCTCCTATTGTCCAACCCCACTGAGCAGGGAGAAACACCTGTCTCTCTTATTGTCCATCCCCACTGAGCAGGGAGAAACACCTGTCTCTCCTATTGTCCATCCCCACTGAGCAGGGAGAAACACCTGTCTCTCCTATTGTTCATCCCCACTGAGCAGGGAGAAACACCTGTCTCTCCTATTGTCCATCCCCACTGAGCAGGGAGAAACACCTGTCTCCTATTGTCCACCCCCCTGAGCAGGGAGAAACACCTGTCTCTCTTATTGTCCATCCCCACTGAGCAGGGAGAAACACCTGTCTCTCCTATTGTCCATCCCCACTGAGCAGGGAGAAACACCTGTCTCTCCTATTGTCCATCCCCACTGAGCAGGGAGAAACACCTGTCTCTCCTATTGTCCATCCCCACTGAGCAGGGAGAAACACCTGTCTCTCCTATTGTTCATCCCCACTGAGCAGCGAGAAACACCTGTCTCCTATTGTCCATCCCCACTGAGCAGGGAGAAACACCTGTCTCTCCTATTGTTCATCCCCACTGAGCAGGGAGAAACACCTGTCTTTCCTAATGTCCATCCCCACTGAGCAGGGAGAAACACCTGTCTCTCCTATTGTTCATCCCCACTGAGCAGGGAGAAACACCTGTCTCTCCTATTGTTCATCCCCACTGAGCAGGGAGAAACACCTGCCTCTCCTATTGTCCATCCCCACTGAGCAGGGAGAAACACCTGCCTCTCCTATTGTCCATCCCCACTGAGCAGGGAGAAACACCTGTCTCTCCTATTGTCCATCCCCACTGAGCAGGGAGAAACACCTGTCTCCTATTGTTCATCCCCACTGAGCAGGGAGAAACACCTGTCTCTCCTATTGTCCATCCCCACTGAGCAGGGAGAAACACCTGCCTCTCCTATTGTCCATCCCCACTGAGCAGGGAGAAACACCTGTCTCTCCTATTGTCCATCCCCACTGAGCAGGGAGAAACACCTGCCTCTCCTATTGTCCATCCCCACTGAGCAGGGAGAAACACCTGTCTCTCCTATTGTCCATCCCCACTGAGCAGGGAGAAACACCTGTCTCTCCTATTGTCCATCCCCACTGAGCAGGGAGAAACACCTGTCTCTCCTATTGTCCATCCCCACTGAGCAGGGAGAAACACCTGTCTCTCCTAATGTCCATCCCCACTGAGCAGGGAGAAACACCTGTCTCCTATTGTCCATCCCCACTGAGCAGGGAGAAACACCTGTCTTTCCTAATGTCCATCCCCACTGAGCAGGGAGAAACACCTGTCTCTCCTACTGTCCATCCCCACTGAGCAGGGAGAAACACCTGTCTCTCCTAATGTCCATCCCCACTGAGCAGGGAGAAACACCTGTCTCTCCTATTGTCCATCCCCACTGAGCAGGGAGAAACACCTGTCTCTCCTATTGTCCATCCCCACTGAGCAGGGAGAAACACCTGTCTCCTATTGTTCATCCCCACTGAGCAGGGAGAAACACCTGTCTCTCCTATTGTCCATCCCCACTGAGCAGGGAGAAACACCTGCCTCTCCTATTGTCCATCCCCACTGAGCAGGGAGAAACACCTGTCTCTCCTATTGTCCATCCCCACTGAGCAGGGAGAAACACCTGCCTCTCCTATTGTCCATCCCCACTGAGCAGGGAGAAACACCTGTCTCTCCTATTGTCCATCCCCACTGAGCAGGGAGAAACACCTGCCTCTCCTATTGTCCATCCCCACTGAGCAGGGAGAAACACCTGTCTCTCCTATTGTCCATCCCCACTGAGCAGGGAGAAACACCTGCCTCTCCTATTGTCCATCCCCACTGAGCAGGGAGAAACACCTGTCTCTCCTATTGTCCATCCCCACTGAGCAGGGAGAAACACCTGTCTCTCCTATTGTCCATGCCCACTGAGCAGAGAGAAACACCTGTCTCTCCTATTGTCCATCCCCACTGAGCAGGGAGAAACACCTGTCTCCTATTGTTCATCCCCACTGAGCAGGGAGAAACACCTGTCTCTCCTATTGTCCATCCCCACTGAGCAGGGAGAAACACCTGTCTCTCCTATTGTTCATCCCCACTGAGCAGGGAGAAACACCTGTCTCTCCTATTGTTCATCCCCACTGAGCAGGGAGAAACACCTGTCTCCTATTGTTCATCCCCACTGAGCAGGGAGAAACACCTGTCTCTCCTATTGTCCATCCCCACTGAGCAGGGAGAAACACCTGTCTCTCCTATTGTTCATCCCCACTGAGCAGGGAGAAACACCTGTCTCTCCTATTGTTCATCCCCACTGAGCAGGGAGAAACACCTGTCTCTCCTATTGTTCATCCCCACTGAGCAGGGAGAAACACCTGTCTCTCCTATTGTTCATCCCCACTGAGCAGGGAGAAACACCTGTCTCCTATTGTTCATCCCCACTGAGCAGGGAGAAACACCTGTCTCCTATTGTCCATCCCCACTGAGCAGGGAGAAACACCTGTCTCCTATTGTTCATCCCCACTGAGCAGGGAGAAACACCTGTCTCTCCTATTGTCCATCCCCACTGAGCAGGGAGAAACACCTGTCTCTCCTAATGTCCATCCCCACTGAGCAGGGAGAAACACCTGTCTCTCCTATTGTTCATCCCCACTGAGCAGGGAGAAACACCTGTCTCCTATTGTCCATCCCCACTGAGCAGGGAAAAACACCTGTCTCCTATTGTTCATCCCCACTGAGCAGGGAGAAACACCTGTCTCTCCTATTGTCCATCCCCACTGAGCAGGGAGAAACACCTGTCTCTCCTATTGTCCATCCCCACTGAGCAGGGAGAAACACCTGTCTCCTATTGTCCATCCCCACTGAGCAGGGAAAAACACCTGTCTCCTATTGTTCATCCCCACTGAGCAGGGAAAAACACCTGTCTCCTATTGTTCATCCCCACTGAGCAGGGAGAAACACCTGTCTCCTATTGTTCATCCCCACTGAGCAGGGAGAAACACCTGTCTCCTATTGTCCATCCCCACTGAGCAGGGAAAAACACCTGTCTCCTATTGTTCATCCCCACTGAGCAGGGAGAAACACCTGTCTCTCCTATTGTCCATCCCCACTGAGCAGGGAGAAACACCTGTCTCTCCTATTGTCCATCCCCACTGAGCAGGGAGAAACACCTGTCTCTCCTATTGTTCATCCCCACTGAGCAGGGAGAAACACCTGTCTCTCCTATTGTCCATCCCCACTGAGCAGGGAAAAACACCTGTCTCTCCTATTGTCCATCCCCACTGAGCAGGGAGAAACACCTGTCTCTCCTATTGTTCATCCCCACTGAGCAGGGAGAAACACCTGTCTCTCCATTGTCCATCCCCACTGAGCAGGGAAAAACCATGCAGAGGAGCACAGGACTGCTGCTACTGTTGCTGCTGGAGGTGGTGGAGGGGGTGATGGAGGGGGTGATGGAGGTGGTGGAGGGGGTGATGGAGGTGATGGAGGGGGTGATGAAGGTGGTGGAGGGGGTGATGGAGGTGATGGAGGCGGAGGCGGTGGAGGCTATGGTGGTAGTGGAGAAGGTGTTGGTGGAGATGGTGGAGGTGGAGGAGGTGGGGGTGGTGGATGGGATGGTGGTGGAGGGGCGGTGGAGGGGGCGGTGGTGGAGGTAGAAGTAGAGGTGGAGGTGGAGGTGGAGGTGGAGGTGGAGGTGTAAGAGGTGGGGGTGGTGGATGGGATGGTGGTGGAGGGGCGGTGGAGGGGGCGGTGGTGGAGGTAGAAGTAGAGGTAGAGGTGGAGGTGGAGGTGGAGGTGGAGGAGGTGGGGGTGGTGGATGGGATGGTGGTGGAGGGGTGGTGGAAGGGGCGGTGGTGGAGGTAGAAGTAGAGGTGGAGGTGGAGGTGGAGGTGGAGGTGGTACTGGTGCTGCTGGTGGTGGGGAACTCGCATGCCTAGCACTGCATTCCAATGACATTATAAGCACGGAATACAACAAGGTCCCCCAGGTTACCATCATTGCCGGCAGGAGACAAGGTTGTTCACAAGTAGTTGTTGTCCAACCAAAACTTTAGATATGTCTTGTGAAATGATATGGCTTTCCAGAAAAAGTCTGTACAGGTCTGGGTTAAAGGTCGTAGATGTGGATATAAAAAGTAATAGCATTTCACACATTTAACTTGAAAGTGCCTAATTGCTATGGGGGAAATTGTCATGTTGTCACCATGGTTTATTCTGTTTATGTCTAAGTCAGAGGAAGACCCAATCTGATCTATTTAGCTCAATCAAGGTCAATCAAGCACAGCTGAAATATTTGAAAAAAACGTATTTTAATGCGGTAAAAGCTCAGCACACAGCTTATTAATCAAAGCAAGTTGGTGATATATGATTGTTTCAGACAGCATGTGGCTGTATCCAATAAGACAGTAATGAGCTAAGAACACATTTGATTATGGAGAAGATGGAGAATTTCCAGGTACTCTCAGTGCAACTTAATGATTCACAAGCCTGTCTGTCAGGGGTTCACTCAAAACGGCATCATCGTAAACATTGTTGCTCTGTAATGAATGTGCTCTTTCTTGAAAACGTACTTTATTGACCTTATTGTCCCCATGGGGAAATGTTGTTGCAGTGTCATGTGCACATTTAAAGTGGCGTTTAAATACAAAAACAAATTGACAATACAACTTTAAGAACAGTTACATACCAATAAAAAGAGACTAGCCTGCTGGCCTTACTGGGTCTATAGGAACATTAGCCTGCTGGTCTTACTAGGTGGATAGGAACATTAGCCTGCTGGTCTTACTAGGTGGATAGGAACATTAGCCTGCTGGCCTGCTGGGTCTATAGGAACATTAGCCTGCTGGCCTTACTGGGTGGATAGGAACATTAGCCTGCCGGCCTTACTGGGTGGATAGGAACATTAGCCTGCTGGTCTTACTGGGTGGATAGGAACATTAGCCTGCCGGCCTTACTGGGTGGATAGGAACATTAGCCTGCTGGTCTTACTGGGTCAATAGGAACATTAGCCTGCTGGTCTTACTGAGTCGATAGGAACATTAGCCTGCTGGTCTTACTGAGTGGATAGGAACATTAGCCTGCTGGCCTTACTGGGTGGATAGGAACATTAGCCTGCTGGCCTTACTGGGTGGATAGGAACATTAGCCTGCTGGCCTTACTGAGTCGATAGGAACATTAGCCTGCTGGCCTTACTGGGTCTATAGGAACATTAGCCTGCTGGCCTTACTGGGTGGATAGGAACATTAGCCTGCTGGCCTTACTGGGTCTATAGGAACATTAGCCTGCTGGTCTTACTGGGTCTATAGGAACATTAGCCTGCTGGCCTTACTGGGTGGATAGGAACATTAGCCTGCTGGCCTTACTGAGTCTATAAGAACATTAGCCTGCTGGCCTTACTGGGTCTATAGGAACATTAGCCTGCTGGTCTTACTGGGTCTATAGGAACATTAGTCTGCTGGCCTTACTGGGTGGATAGGAACATTAGCCTGCTGGCCTTACTGGGTCTATAGGAACATTAGCCTGCTGGCCTTACTGGATGGATAGGAACATTAGCCTGCTGGTCTTACTGAGTGGATAGGAACATTAGCCTGCTGGCCTTACTGGGTCTATAGGAACATTAGCCTGCTGGTCTTACTGAGTCTATAGGAACATTAGCCTGCTGGTCTTACTGGGTCTATAGGAACATTAGCCTGCTGGCCTTACTGGGTGGATAGGAACATTAGCATGCTGGCCTTACTGGGTCTATAGGAACATTAGCCTGCTGGTCTTACTGGGTGGATAGGAGCATTAGCCTGCTGGCCTTACTGGGTCTATAGGAACATTAGCCTGCTGGCCTTACTGGGTCTATAGGAACATTAGCCTGCTGGTCTTACTGGGTCTATAGGAACATTAGCCTGCTGGTCTTACTGGGTGGATAGGAGCATTAGCCTGCTGGCCTTACTGGGTCTATAGGAACATTAGCCTGCTGGCCTTACTCAGTCGATAGGAACATTACCCTGCTGGCCTTACTGGGTGGATAGGAACATTAGCCTGCTGGTCTTACTGAGTGGATAGGAACATTAGCCTGCTGGTCTTACTGAGTGGATATGAACATTAGCCTGCTGGTCTTACTGAGTGGATATGAACATTAGCCTGCTGGTCTTACTGAGTGGATAGGAACATTAGCCTGCTGGCCTTACTGGGTGGATAGGAACATTAGCCTGCTGGCCTTACTGGGTGGATAGGAACAGTAGCCTGCTGGTCTTACTGAGTGGATATGAACATTAGCCTGCTGGTCTTACTGGGTGGATAGGAACATTAGCCTGCTGGTCTTACTGAGTCTATAGGAACATTAGCCTGCTGGCCTTACTGAGTTGATAGGAACATTAGCCTGCTGGTCTTACTGAGTCGATAGGAACATTAGCCTGCTGGCTTTACTGGGTGGATAGGAACATTAGCCTGCTGGTCTTACTGGGTGGATAGGAACATTAGCCTGCTGTCCTTACTGGGTGGATAGGAACATTAGCCTGTTGGTCTTACTGAGTGGATAGGAACATTAGCCTGCTGGTCTTACTGGGTGGATAGGAACATTAGCCTGCTGGTCTTACTGGGTGGATAGGAACATTAGCCTGCTGGTCTTACTGGGTGGATAGGAACATTAGCCTGTTGGTCTTACTGAGTCGATAGGAACATTAGCCTGCTGGTCTTACTGGGTGGATAGGAACATTAGCCTGCTGGCCTTACTGGGTGGATAGGAACATTAGCCTGTTGGTCTTACTGTGTGGATAGGAACATTAGCCCGAGCTATTTAGGAGGGATATCACACCTGACACAAATGATTGTCTAGTTGTATTTTTCCTGCTGAGGGGGGCCCTATCCCTGCGCCCAGAGGGGAGTAGTTCAAAGTCCGGGTACAGGGGGTGGCTTTGGTCTAAAATGATTTTGTGAGCCTTGCGGAGGGCCCTGACCTTAAAGATCTCATCCAGGCCTGTCTGTTTGACTCAAAGTACCTTGCTTGATGTGGTGATTATCACATTCTGCAGCGATACGCCATCCCACCTGGTTTGTACTTAGTGGCACTATCGTTTGTTTTTCAACAGGGCAATGATCCAACACACCTCCAGGCTGTGTATGGGCTATTTGACCAAGAAGGAGAGTAACAGAGTGTTGCATCAGATGACCTGGCCTCCACAATCACCCGACCTCAACCCATTTGAGATGGTTTGGACCGATGAGTTGGACCGCAGAGTGAAGGAAAAGCAGCCAGCAAGTGCTCAGCATATGTGGGAACTTCTTCAAGACTCTTGGAAAAGTATTCCAGTTGAAGCTGGTTGAGAGAATGCCAAGAGTGTGCAAAGCTGTCATCAAGGCAAAGGGTGGCTACGTTAAAGAATATAAAATATATTTAGATTTGTTCAACACTTTTTTTGTTACTACATGATTCCATATGTGTTATTTCATAGTTTTGATGTCTTCACTGTTATTCTACAATGTAAAAAATACAACAAAGCGTCATATATTCACAAAGGGGGCTGTCACACAAACACTCCAACTGACCTGCGTTCTGTTGAGGTTGCACGTCTCCACAGTGTCCCCGCGGACATCTGACTCCAGACTACAATTCAAATGCACTTCATATAGTTTAGCAGGTTTTTTTTCTATCATATATGGCCCTGAGGTCTTATTCAATTCAGACTTGGGGATTCTTCAAACAAGATGTAAATGCACAATCTCACACATGTTTTATAACATCTTGTTGTGTTATCCATTAAAAAGTGATATAGATAGGCCACCCGAGTGGCACAGCGTTCTAAAGCACTGATCCTGGGCTGTGTCACTACCGGCTGTGATTGTGAGTCCCATTGGGCGTTGCACTATTGGCCCAGCTTCGTCTGGGTTAGTGGAGGGTTTGGCCGGGGGGGCTTTACTTGGCTCATCACTCTCTAGCGACTCTTTGCGGCTGGCCAAGCACCTGCAGGCTGTCGTCAGATGGACGGTGTTTCCTCTGACACATTAGTAGCGGCTGGCCTCTGGGTTCAGCGGGCAGGTGATAAGAAGTGCAGTTTGGTGGGTCATGTTTCAGAGGACACATGACTCGACCTTCGCCTCTCCTGAGTCTGTAGGGGAGTTGCAGTGATGAGACGAGGTCGCAATTGGATATCATGAAATTGGGGAATAAAAAGGAGGTAATTGTTTTGAACAAATTGTCCTATAGATAATACATCTGGTGTCTCACTGAAAATGTGACCGTAGAAATATTGTATGGCCTAAATGTGACCTATTGTACCGTAAGCCTGCATATTTTCAAAGCTGGTATTTTCTTTTCTCAAAATATAGTATTGCAACATATAAAGGTCTGTCCTTATCAACATGCTTTCAGAGTTTACCCCATATTCAATCATTGATACAGAATTAAATTTGTAGTAAGTTCTTACACATAATTACCTCTGCGTAGGAATTCAGTCTGGCTTTTTCCACAGTTCGATTCCCATCCATTTACCCCTGTCTCCCTTTCTCATTGCCGTCCTTCCTCCATAGCGAACAAATGAACAAACGTATGGACAACACTGTACAGCCTAATATTTCACTAATCTCATCTGTCATTTGCATATCTGTAGGCGAGAGTGAGTTTAGACACATGAATCAGTCAACAGACTGGTGACTGCTCCATAACCAAGCTGCATCCTTTAGTGATAAGCTTGTCTAATTCTACCACTGCAGGCTTAGGGACATGTTTGGTGGCTACTGCCTAATGTGGCCTCTCAACATCACACCCCAGAGGACGTCAAACAAAGTGTTAAAAGAGGGAAAGTCCTGGGATATGTTCATTTGTAGGCAAGAACAGAGGAAAATGTTTTGAAACAGAGGTAAACAGAGGAGGTAGAAAGTACTACTTGAGGTTGAACAATAAATGTAAAAAAAGTTACATTTTAAAATGTCATGCTACTGTTTATGATACTACTATGCTAGATACTACCCTGATCTACCCTACACAAGTTGAATGTAAATGCTACATTAGTTTGATCCCTACTAGCACAAATGCGCCTAACCAACGCATTGCTTATCTGTTCTCTTCCATGCTTCAGTTGAACATGCTGTTAAATATGTTACCTTTTCTAGGCAACATATATAGCTAATCAAATATCTACGACTTGGATGGAATGATCATCCATCAAACATAGACATCTCTAATGAATTAGGTAGTTTCAATAAACGGAATTTCATTGGAAGAACTCAACTCTTCTCGCCTACTGGAACTCTAAAATGTTTGGACCTCAGTCAGAGAGGGGAGCTGGTGTTGGTCGTTTTAGGTCAGGAGACATCCCCAGAGAGGGGAGCTGGTGTTTTAGGTCAGGAGACATCACCAGAGAGGGGAGCTGGTGTTTTAGGTTAGGGGACATCACCAGAGAGGGGAGCTGGTGTTTTAGGTTAGGGGACATCACCAGAGAGGGGGGCTGGTGTTTTAGGTTAGGGGACATCACCAGAGAGGGGAGCTGGTGTTTTAGGTTAGGGGACATCACCAGAGAGGGGAGCTGGTGTTTTAGGTTAGGGGACATCACCAGAGAGGGGGGCTGGTGTTTTAGGTTAGGGGACATCACCAGAGAGGGGGGCTGGTGTTTAAGGTTAGGGGACATCACCAGAGAGGGGGGCTGGTGTTTAAGGTTAGGGGACATCACCAGAGAGGGGAGCTGGTGTTTTAGGTTAGGGGACATCCCCAGAGAGGGGGGCTGGTGTTGGTCGTTTTAGGTTAGGAGACATCACCAGAGAGGGGAGCTGGTGTTGGTCGTTTTAGGTTAGGAGACATCACCAGAGAGGGAAGCTGGTGTTGGTCGTTTTAGGTTAGGGGACATCACCAGAGAGGGGAGCTGGTGTTTTAGGTTAGGGGACATCACCAGAGAGGGGAGCTGGTGTTTTAGGTTAGGGGACATCACCAGAGAGGGGGGCTGTTGTTTTAGGTTAGGGGACATCACCAGAGAGGGGGGCTGGTGTTTAAGGTTAGGGGACATCACCAGAGAGGGGGGCTGATGTTTAAGGTTAGGGGACATCACCAGAGAGGGGAGCTGGTGTTTTAGGTTAGGGGACATCACCAGAGAGGGGAGCTGGTGTTTTAGGTTAGGGGACATCACCAGAGAGGGGAGCTGGTGTTTTAGGTTAGGGGACATCACCAGAGAGGGGGGCTGGTGTTTTAGGTTAGGGGACATCACCAGAGAGGGGGGCTGGTGTTTTAGGTTAGGGGACATCACCAGAGAGGGGGGCTGGTGTTTAAGGTTAGGGGACATCACCAGAGAGGGGAGCTGGTGTTTTAGGTTAGGGGACATCACCAGAGAGGGGAGCTGGTGTTTTAGGTTAGGGGACATCACCAGAGAGGGGAGCTGGTGTTTTAGTTTAGGGGACATCACCAGAGAGGGGAGCTGGTGTTTTAGGTTAGGGGACATCACCAGAGAGGGGAGCTGGTGTTGGTCGTTTTAGGTTAGGGGACATCACCAGAGAGGGGAGCTGGTGTTGGTCGTTTTAGGTTAGGGGACATCACCAGAGAGGGGAGCTGGTGTTGGTCGTTTTAGGTTAGGGGACATCAACAGAGAGGGGAGCTGGTGTTGGTCGTTTTAGGTTAGGGGACATCACCAGAGAGGGGAGCTGGTGTTGGTCGTTTTAGGTTAGGGGACATCACCAGAGAGGGGAGCTGGTGTTTAAGGTTAGGGGACATCACCAGAGAGGGGAGCTGGTGTTTTAGGTTAGGGGACATCCCCAGAGAGGGGGGCTGGTGTTGGTCGTTTTAGGTTAGGAGACATCACCAGAGAGGGGAGCTGGTGTTGGTCGTTTTAGGTTAGGAGACATCACCAGAGAGGGGAGCTGGTGTTGGTCGTTTTAGGTTAGGGGACATCACCAGAGAGGGGAGCTGGTGTTTTAGGTTAGGGGACATCACCAGAGAGGGGAGCTGGTGTTTTAGGTTAGGGGACATCACCAGAGAGGGGGGCTGTTGTTTTAGGTTAGGGGACATCACCAGAGAGGGGGGCTGGTGTTTAAGGTTAGGGGACATCACCAGAGAGGGGGGCTGATGTTTAAGGTTAGGGGACATCACCAGAGAGGGGAGCTGGTGTTTTAGGTTAGGGGACATCACCAGAGAGGGGAGCTGGTGTTTTAGGTTAGGGGACATCACCAGAGAGGGGAGCTGGTGTTTTAGGTTAGGGGACATCACCAGAGAGGGGGGCTGGTGTTTTAGGTTAGGGGACATCACCAGAGAGGGGGGCTGGTGTTTTAGGTTAGGGGACATCACCAGAGAGGGGGGCTGGTGTTTAAGGTTAGGGGACATCACCAGAGAGGGGAGCTGGTGTTTTAGGTTAGGGGACATCACCAGAGAGGGGAGCTGGTGTTTTAGGTTAGGGGACATCACCAGAGAGGGGAGCTGGTGTTTTAGTTTAGGGGACATCACCAGAGAGGGGAGCTGGTGTTTTAGGTTAGGGGACATCACCAGAGAGGGGAGCTGGTGTTGGTCGTTTTAGGTTAGGGGACATCACCAGAGAGGGGAGCTGGTGTTGGTCGTTTTAGGTTAGGGGACATCACCAGAGAGGGGAGCTGGTGTTGGTCGTTTTAGGTTAGGGGACATCAACAGAGAGGGGAGCTGGTGTTGGTCGTTTTAGGTTAGGGGACATCACCAGAGAGGGGAGCTGGTGTTGGTCGTTTTAGGTTAGGGGACATCACCAGAGAGGGGAGCTGGTGTTGGTCGTTTTAGGTTAGGGGACATCACCAGAGAGGGGAGCTGGTGTTGGTCGTTTTAGGTTAGGGGACATCACCAGAGAGGGGAGCTGGTGTTGGTCGTTTTAGGTTAGGGGACATCACCAGAGAGGGGAGCTGGTGTTGGTCGTTTTAGGTTAGGGGACATCACCAGAGAGGGGAGCTGGTGTTGGTCGTTTTAGGTCAGGAGACATCACCAGAGAGGGGAGCTGGTGTTGGCCGTTTTAGGTTAGGGGACATCACCAGAGAGGGGAGCTGGTGTTGGTCGTTTTAGGTTAGGGGACATCACCAGAGAGGGGAGCTGGTGTTGGTCGTTTTAGGTTAGGGGACATCACCAGAGAGGGGAGCTGGTGTTGGTCGTTTTAGGTTAGAGGACATCACCAGAGAGGGGAGCTGGTGTTGGTCGTTTTAGGTTAGGGGACATCACCAGAGAGGGGAGCTGGTGTTTTAGGTTAGGGGACATCACCAGAGAGGGGAGCTGGTGTTTTAGGTTAGGGGACATCACCAGAGAGGGGAGCTGGTGTTTTAGGTTAGGGGACATCACCAGAGAGGGGAGCTGGTGTTTTAGGTTAGGGGACATCACCAGAGAGGGGAGCTGGTGTTGGTCGTTTTAGGTTAGGGGACATCACCAGAGAGGGGAGCTGGTGGTTTAGGTTAGGGGACATCACCAGAGAGGGGAGCTGGTGTTTTAGGTTAGGGGCCATCACCAGAGAGGGGAGCTGGTGTTGGTCGTTTTAGGTTAGGAGACATCACCAGAGAGAGGAGCTGGTGTTGGTCGTTTTAGGTTAGGGAACATCACCAGAGAGGGGAGCTGGTGTTTTAGGTTAGGGGACATCACCAGAGAGGGGAGCTGGTGTTTTAGGTTAGGGGACATCACCAGAGAGGGGGGCTGGTGTTTTAGGTTAGGGGACATCACCAGAGAGGGGAGCTGGTGTTGGTCGTTTTAGGTTAGGAGACATCACCAGAGAGGGGAGCTGGTGCTTTAGGTTAGGGGACATCACCAGAGAGGGGAGCTGGTGTTGGTCGTTTTAGGTTAGGGGACATCACCAGAGAGGGGAGCTGGTGTTTTAGGTTAGGGGACATCACCAGTGAGGGGAGCTGGTGTTTTAGGTTAGGGGACATCACCAGAGAGGGGAGCTGGTGTTGGTCGTTTTAGGTCAGGTGACATCACCAGAGAGGGGACCTGGTGTTGGTCGTTTTAGGTTAGGGGACATCACCAGAGAGGGGAGCTGGTGTTTTAGGTTAGGGGACATCACCAGAGAGGGGAGCTGGTGTTTTAGGTTAGGGAACATCACCAGAGAGGGGAGCTGGTGTTTTAGG
Organism: Salvelinus fontinalis; assembly: GCF_029448725.1. Lineage (NCBI taxonomy): Eukaryota > Metazoa > Chordata > Actinopteri > Salmoniformes > Salmonidae > Salvelinus > Salvelinus fontinalis. The sequence continues at coordinate 34,404,965 of NC_074686.1, read as the reverse complement.
TTAGGGGACATCACCAGAGAGGGGAGCTGGTGTTTTAGGTTAGGGGACATCACCAGAGAGGGGAGCTGGTGTTTTAGGTTAGGGGACATACCCAGAGAGGGGAGCTGGTGTTTTAGGTTAGGGGACATCACCAGAGAGGGGAGCTGGTGTTTTAGGTTAGGGGACATCACCAGAGAGGGGAGCTGGTGTTTTAGGTTAGGGGACATCACCAGAGAGGGGAGCTGGTGTTGGTCGTTTTAGGTTAGGAGACATCACCAGAGAGGGGACCTGGTGTTGGTCGTTTTAGGTTAGGGGACATCACCAGAGAGGGGAGCTGGTGTTTTAGGTTAGGGGACATCACCAGAGAGGGGAGCTGGTGTTTTAGGTTAGGGGACATCACCAGAGAGGGGGGCTGGTGTTTTAGGTTAGGGGACATCACCAGAGAGGGGGGCTGGTGTTTTAGGTTAGGGGACATCATCAGCGAGGGGACCTGGTGTTGGTCGTTTTAGGTTAGGGGACATCCCCAGAGAGGGGAGCTGGTGTTGGTCGTTTTAGGTTAGGGGACATCACCAGAGAGGGGAGCTGGTGTTGGTCGTTTTAGGTTAGGGGACATCACCAGAGAGGGGAGCTGGTGTTGTGCACACATTTTTTTTTATCCCAGTCTGTATCCAAGTTTAATGCAAGGGTCAAACATGATAAATATGATAAATGAGGCTCCTCCAACTAAGACAACATAATACAACTGAAAAACATCAATGTCATTCAGTGTAAACAGAATCAAACAGATCTTCATTCCTTCCTCATTCCTTGATGCACAAGAGGACTTGTATCCGGTGGAGTAGATTGACACATCGGCGCGTCACACTGTGACCTCATTTTGAATATTGAATATCTCGCTGTGCGTTTATGATAGAGACTTACGGTTACTTGTAGTGGCTGCAGCTCAATCCCATCTTTCCTCCAATATAAAGTTAGCACTGTAACAGTCCTGACCTATTTATGTTAGTTTTTATGTGTTTATGGTCAGGGCATGTGTTTTGGGTGGGCAGTCTATGTTATCTGTTTCTATGTTGGTTTCGGTTTGCCTGGTATGGCTCTTGATTAGAGGCAGGTGGTTTGCATTTTCCTCTAATCAAGAGTCATATTTAGGTAGGGCATTCTCACTGTTTGTTTGTGGGTGATTGTCTCCTGTGATGTCTTCGTTATGTTAGATGTATTCACTTTTGGAGCTGTTTGGCTGTTCGTATGTTTCGATGTCCGTTCCTGTTCGTGAGTTTACGTTTGTCCATGTAAGTTTATGTTCAGGTTGCGTGTACGTCGTTTTCTTATTTTGTAGTTTGTTAAAGTGTTTGTTTTCGTGTCATCAGTTTTCGTATTAAATAAAAAGATGGCATATTTCCCTGACTCCGCATATTGGTCTGAAGATCCTTCTCTCCTCACCTCTTCCGAGGATGAGGAAAGCAACAGAGCTTACAGAATCACCCACCAAAATACAGAGACCAAGCGGTATGGGAATGCTAAACGGAGTAAGGGACAGAAGAAGGAGCAATGGACATGGGACGATGTATTGAATGGAAAAGGTGTCTACACATGGGAGGAGATCCTAGCAGGTAGAGATCGCCTTCCATGCGAACAGCTGGAGGCACTTAGGAGAGCGGAGGCTACCGGAGAGAGGAACCGGAATTATGAGGGAACGCGTCTGGCACGGAAGCCGAAAAAGCCTGTGAGTAACTCCCAAAAATTTCTTGGGGGGGGGCTAAAGGGTAGTGGGCCAAGGGCAGGTAGGAGACCTGCGCCCACTTCCCAGGCTAACCGTGGAGAGCGGGAGTACGGGCAGACACCGTGTTACGCAGTAGAGCGCACGGTGTCTCCTGTACGTGTGCATAGGCCGGTGCGGGTTATTCCACCTCCCCGCACTGGTAGGGCGAGATTGGGCATTGAGCCAGGTGTCATGAGGCCGGCTCAACGCGTCTGGTCTCCAGTGCGTCTCCTCGGGCCGGCATACATGGCACCTGCCTTACGCATGGTTTCCCCGGTTCGCCTGCATAGCCCAGTGCGGGCTATTCCACCTCGCCGCACTGGCAGGGCGACCGGGAGCATTCAACCAGGTAAGGTTGGGCAGGCTCAATGCTCAAGAGAGCCAGTACGCCTGCACGGTCCGGTATTTCCGGCGCCACCTCCCCGCCCCAGCCTAGTACCTACAGTGCCTACATTACGCACTAGGCTACCAGTGCATTTCCAGAGCCCTGTTCCTCCTCCACGCACTCTCCCTATAGTGCGTGTATCCAGTTCAGTGCCTCCAGTTCCGGCCCCACGCACTAAGCCACCTGTGCGTCTCCTAAGTCCTGTACACACTGTCACTTCTCCCCGTACTAGTCCTGAGGTGCGTGCCCTCAGCCAGGTGCCACCAGTGCCGGTACCACGCACCAGGTATAGAGTACGCTTTGAGAGTTCAGTGTGCCCTGTCCCTGCTCCACGCACTAGTAGGAGGGTGCTTATCATTAGCCCGGTGCCTCCAGTTCCGGCACCACGCACCAGGTCTACAGTGCGCCGTATCCGGCCAGAGCCATCCGTCTCCCCAGCGCCATCTGAGCCATCCGTCTCCCCAGCGCCATCTGAGCCATCCGTCTCCCCAGCGCCATCTGAGCCATCCGTCTCCCCAGCGCCATCTGAGCCATCCGTCTCCCCAGCGCCATCTGAGCCATCCGTCTGCCAGGAGCCTGCAAAGCCGCCCGTCTGCCATGAGCCTGCAAAGCCGCCCGTCTGCCATGAGCCTACAGAGCCATCCGCCAGACAGGAGCCGCTAGAGCCGTCAGCCAGACAGGAGCCGCTAGAGCCGCCCGCCAGACAGGATCTGCCAGAGCCGCCAACCAGACAGGATCTGCCAGAGCCGCCAACCAGACAGGATCTGCCAGAGCCGCCAACCAGACAGGATCTGCCAGAGCCGCCAACCAGACAGGATCTGCCAGAGCCGCCAACCAGACAGGATCTGCCAGAGCCGCCAACCAGACAGGATCTGCCAGAGCCGCCAGCGAGCCATGAGCAGCCAGAGCCGTCAGAGAGCCATGAGCAGCCAGAGCCGTCAAAGAGCCATGAGCAGCCAGAGCCGTCAGTGAGCCATGAGCAGCCAGAGCCGTCAGAGAGCCATGAGCGTCGAGAGCCGTCAGCCTGCCATGAGCGTCGAGAGCCGTCAGCCTGCCATGAGCGACGAGAGCCGTCAGCCTGCCATGAGCGTCGAGAGCCGTCAGCCTGCCATGAGCGTCGAGAGCCGTCAGCCTGCCATGAGCGTAGAGAGCCGTCAGTCTGCCATGAGCGTCGAGAGCCGTCAGCCTGCATGGACCTGCCAGAGCCGTCCAAACAGGACCTGCCAGAGTCCTTCAGCCGGGATCTGCCCCTTGTCCCGGTGTTGCCCCTTGTCCCGGTGTTGCCCCTTGTCCCGGTGCTGCCCCTTGTCCCGGTGCTGCCCCTTGTCCCGGTGCTGCCCCTTGTCCCGGTGCTGCCCCTTGTCCCGGTGCTGCCCCTTGTCCCGGTGCTGCCCCTTGTCCCGGTGCTGCCCCTTATTCCAGTGATGGTCCTTATCCTGGTGCTGCCCCTTGTTCTGGTGCTGCCCCTTGTCCCGGTGCTACCCCTTGTCCCGGTGCTGCCCCTTGTCCCGGTGCTAGCTGTTTATTTAGGGGAAGGTAGTGTTAGGGTGGTCAGTAGAAGGGGTAGAAAGAAGAGGGGAGTGACTATGGTGGTGCGGGGACAGCGTCCTGAACCGGAACCACCACCGTGGTCAACTGCCCACCCGGACCCTCCCCTGGACTTTGTGCTGGTGCGCCCGGCGTTCGCACCTTGGGGGGGGGGGTACTGTAACAGTCCTGACCTATTTATGTTAGTTTTTATGTGTTTATGGTCAGGGCATGTGTTTTGGGTGGGCAGTCTATGTTATCTGTTTCTATGTTGGTTTCGGTTTGCCTGGTATGGCTCTTGATTAGAGGCAGGTGGTTTGCATTTTCCTCTAATCAAGAGTCATATTTAGGTAGGGCATTCTCACTGTTTGTTTGTGGGTGATTGTCTCCTGTGATGTCTTCGTTATGTTAGATGTATTCACTTTTGGAGCTGTTTGGCTGTTCGTATGTTTCGATGTCCGTTCCTGTTCGTGAGTTTACGTTTGTCCATGTAAGTTTATGTTCAGGTTGCGTGTACGTCGTTTTCTTATTTTGTAGTTTGTTAAAGTGTTTGTTTTCGTGTCATCAGTTTTCGTATTAAATAAAAAGATGGCATATTTCCCTGACTCCGCATATTGGTCTGAAGATCCTTCTCTCCTCACCTCTTCCGAGGATGAGGAAAGCAACAGCTCTTACAAGCACCTATTCCATGACATGGGGTTTGTGAAAAGTGGTATTTTTTCTACACGAGAGGATCCGGACAAGAACATCTTCAAGAAATCATCTCTAAAAACCAAAACCTGTGTGAGCTACAAACTAATATGTCACTAATATTGAAAGGGGAGACACACACACACACACACAACAGTTTGGTTCTACGACATCCACAAGCTTTACAGCAGTCGACTGAACTCTTTGTCGTAGACGTCATTTCGAAGAGGTCTTCTCACAAAACCGACTGTCCAGGCCAAACCGTTGGAGCTACTTAAGTGATAATGCCTGTAAAGCCGGTGTTTGGAGGATATATTGGCATGAGTCTGGGGCCGGCGAATCGTGACAATATATCCTCCAAACAATGGCTTAGATGGTATTATCCCTTTATACAACTGTTTACCAGTGACTGACATTTCATTAAAACTTTATTTTTATGCTAGTTCATTTCATCCTTCAACAAGATATATTCCCAACACAAATCTTGGGTTGCTATCGACCCAAGCCACCTGGTTGTTTGTTTTATCGGTTCGCTTGCCAGATATGCGACCGAGTTGTTTAGTATTTTTTGTTCTAAATCTACGGACGTGACCAAGTCATTCATTCTAAATGTTCTGCTGCCATGATGGCTGGAAACATTCTTAGCACCTTGCTTGCTAGCTAGACAACTTTGGCTAACACAGTTACGTCAAACTGTGCAGCCAGAATAACAGCAAAAAAAGGTCCATTTGCGATTAAGGTAGGCTGTTCCCACTGTTTGTTTGTGGGTGATTGTTCCTGTGTCTGTGTCTGTATGCACCACACGGGACTGTTTCGTGTTTTCCTTCGTTTGTGTAGTCTGTACCTGTTCGTGCGTTCTTCGTTTATATGTAAGTTCTCAAGTTCAGGTCTGTCTACGTCGTTTGTTGTTTTGTAGTTTGTTTAAGAGTTTTACCGTCTCCGTCTGTCTGTTTTATGTCTTCATTATGTCTTCATTCAACGCTGCGTTTTGGTCCGACCCTTACTCCTCCTCCTCATCCGAGGAAGAGGCATTAGACAGCCGTTACATTTACTCTCTTGCCAGGACACTGTTATTCAGAAGAGCTAGCCAACTACACAGCTGACAATCACTTCAAACTGAAGCAGAAATGACAGCAAACTGCATTGCATATTTTTCTATTTGTTAAGCGGAGCGCCACCAGGGAACCCAGGAGCAGACTCAGACGAGGAAACAGGGCTGGATGAACCTAAACATGTATTGTTACACAGAGAGATATGGAGTGCAGATCCAAGAACGCTCGGATGAGTTGCAGAAAAAACAGATGTGGAGACTGAGGTTGGAGTTGGCTGAGTAGAACAGGGTAACAGATTCTGAGGGGAATCCAAGGTGGTGGTGGTGAGTAAAATCCAGAGCAAGGTAGTTGGGAGGTGAGATGTGGAACAGGAGACAGGAGACAGAGAGGTAACTGCTAAGAGAGGATAAACAGTGTCAGGCAGGGAAACAGGCACAACAGAGTAACAGGATCTTGCGTAATCATAAATGGCCAGACTAATAACTGACTGAGCAGAGATTACGATCTGGCAGAGTGGAAGTGGCAGGACTGAGTATTTGTAGAGGTCTTGATTATGGAACGAGTTGCAGCTGGAAGGGATTTGCTCTGACTCCAGCACACCTGTCTCCAACCACACAATCACACAGAGAGGGAGCGGGAGAGAGAGTGTACAGGGGGAGTAACTGCAGGTTAAGAAGACACCGGATGAACACCAGAGGGCATGGCAGGAGCAGAAGTGACACTATTGCCATTTTTTTTAAATTTATCCATAGAAATAATGCTGATTCATTCCTTTTGACATGCTGAGAAAATCTGTCAGACTCTGTCTCGTCCCGACTCCCGACACATTCAATACTGTGGGACAGCTGTAAATCGAAATTCAAGATTCAAAACAATGTTGTAAATGTCAGAGAGACAGACAGCAAGGTTTATACAAATCTGCGCTGTTGAAAACCAAATGTAAGTCTAAAATAAATGGGAGATAATGTCTAGATGCTTTTTCACAGTTGAGATCAAGTTCCTAAATTGCCTGGCGGGATTGATGAGACAGTGGATTACACAGCCAGATGGAACAGAGTAAATAAGCATTTTAATGCCATTGGCAGTGGTAACTTGTCAAATAGACACCGTCTGGAATGCGGTTTTAACTAATCAGCATCCAGGATTAGACATGTGTTGTGGAAATTCTAATCAAGTAAGGGAGAAGAGACGTTCAATTTCTTCAAAAGATCAACCTTTAATATCGATTAATTATTGCAATAATGGAGCTGGTCAATGACCACCCATAGGTGATCGTTGAGAGCCCTCCAATACAGAGAACGCAAGGAGTTTATATAGAAACCCCAAAACTGCTTATTCATGGTTAGTTCCACCCCTCCCCGGCAGATAGGGGCATCATAAGCTGTCTTGTTTTCTTCTTGTGGCTATGTGTGAGGTCATAGAGCACAAACAAGTGATAAGTTCCGCAGTTCCGTTACTCCTTTCTCCACCAAGCTAGCCTCTGTTCTCCTCATATCTCCACACAGCTGTGCCCTTGGAAGATAGTAAAAGAACAGGATGGACTGAAGAACTGTGGTCACTCTCAGAGGCTCTTTGTCTTATGCCATGTGACCAAGTTACTAGAAGCAAAGATGATTGGAAACAGTAAAGGTTTATTCTGTTCCTCAAGTTTTTCTCTAACCCATGCACTTGACTACAGGCCTAGACTAGCTGCGGTGAGTGAACGTGGAAGAGAGGAACCTTTCTCAGAAGCACAGCATTGGTAGAACAGAAATGTAATGCTTTTGCCAAGCACATAATTGTCAACTACCAATACCAAACAAATCATGCAAATACGTAATTTTTCTCTCACAGGTCACCGAAAGGGGAGACTCTCATGAACATGAAGGTGTTGATTGCTCTGCTCTACGACCCATAAGCTTCAGGGGAGTCACCTGAAGATAAGGCAGTACCAGGCTGTAGAAATAGCAAAATGTACATAGGGGGTCAAATGTGCCAAAAATAACATGACCAAACATGCATCTAAGTTTTCTTATATCTCCTAAATATAGGACAGACACTTCAAAATCTTGTTCCTTATGATTTCAGTTTTGACTTTCAGGTTTGCGATTGTTGAATGTGTTATTTACTTTGTTTCTATGGGCCATATCAGTAAAGGCCAAATACAATGTTTCATCAAATAATAATAATAATACATTTTATTTTACCTAGAGGGGTACTAAATTCCCAAATTAAATGGCTAAATTATACATTTTATGACCATCTTAAAACAATTCCATATGTTAGCTTAGTGGGTATTGTGATCTAAGGACCTACAGGGGTATGAACGGTGGGAGATCTATAGCCCTTGATGAATGAGCGGTCTTGTTTAACGTTGGGAGATCTATAGACCTTGATGAATGAGATGTCTTGTTTAACGGTGGGAGATCTATAGCCCTTGATGAATGAGAGGTCTTGTTTAATGGTAGGAGATCTATAGCCCTTGATGAATGAGAGGTCTTGTTTAATGGTAGGAGATCTATAGACCTTTATGAATGAGATGTCTTGTTTAATGGTAGGAGATCTATAGACCTTGATGAATGAGAGGTCTTGTTTAACGGTAGGAGATCTACACGTAAATTGTAGGCAGCAGACGATTCCTTTTGGGGTCTAGTTTGGGCGAATGGAATGTCTCTTTGTTACAAAACTTCAACAACAAACTATGAACACTGGGAAAATATATTTCAACATTCGAATGTTGGGAATGATGAGAGATGGAATATGGAAAATGAATGTCTACTTTGTGATATCATTAAAATTGTCATAACGACATTATAATGAAAACATTGTAACTTGAAGAGCTTTTACACTGTGTACTTCTGGTTTACATCCTTTACAATGTGTAGAAAATATCAAGAATAAAAATAATGTTATTGTGTTGATAGGATTGTGATTTTAGTTCTCTAACGAGATCATAGTAAGTTATGATACTTTCCCTCGTAACTATGATCGTCATATGATGTAAATGCCCCTTTTTACCTGAGGGTATAAAAAGTTTGAGTTAAGAATTGACTAGAAGGACCACACGCTGCAGCGAGGTCTATAATAGACACGACCCCGGGACGCAGCACGAGGGTGAAAAAGACAAAAGAACCTTGAATTTATCCAATGCTAACGTTGAGTTGCTGTTCCAAGTAATGTATTTAAGAAGGTGAGTAGGACCATCCGGTTATTCTTTTCAAATCATTGTTGCCTAATCTGCTTTCATCACCACTCTGAGATCATCGACACGGCTGATTAGTCATCGTCAGGAGACCACTCTTCCAGAACGAGTGCAAGTAAACAGACAACTAAGAAGGACATTGTGACCTCTTGTGGACAATCAGAGACTTACAGCTGAGAACGAAGGAGAAGGCCATCCGAATTAAGAAGGCCCAATCGAAACCTCCTCATCAAGCGGAACCCAGCCCATGAAGGGCTGGGCCCAACAGAGATTCCCGACGAAGACCTTCAACACTTAAATACATTCATTACTTCTTACCTATAAGAGCGGCAGTTCGGGGCAAGGTATTAGGGTTATTGTGAGTGTAGTTCCCAAATGTATCCAAGTGTTACTTCTCTTTCTCTCTCTCTTCAACTCTCCATCTTGTGTAGCAGGTGTCATATTGTGTTAGTCCACTAGGGACTTGTTGTCATCGTATACAGTTTCTAATCAATAACCTATACCGTGTGTATGTGTATCCTATGTTATCATTTAGTTTGTTAGTAAATAAATAATCAAATCAATTTTTGTGGTACGAAATGATTACTAAGACTCGGGTTTGTGCGGATACACGAAGTCTGCGATGTTCAGAATGAGACTGATATGAGGAAATTATCATTAGTGACTGTTATGATATCTATATACTCTTGAGTTAATTCGGGAGATGGTAACTCATTAAACTTTTCCCGTGGTGCCCCAAATTCCTAATAAATGAATTGTTACATGATTATTTTAATCTAATAACAATTAAACATATCATGTAATTATTCAATGAATAACAGTCAGCACATTAATGATAGTCACGTCATGACAGCATCCTCCATGCTGCATTGCAGAGTGCACACGCTGTTTATAAACTCTTAGTGCCCTGAGGGAATGAAGTAATATATCCATCACTTATGGACCAAGATGATTTATCTTTTCCCTCTGCTGTCTTTTATATTTTCCCCCAGGATATTCTCTCTCTCTTTCTCTCTCTCTCTCTATTTCTCTCTCTCTCTCTGTGATGGTGAGCCCAGAGACGGCCATCATTACACTGGGCATGAAGCAAGCCATTTCCCATACATAGACCTACAAAGTACAAACTCTCTCACGTTCCTAAAGAAACTTGTATACTGACAATAAATCTGTGTACTTTGAGTGTTTTGCAGCATTTGTTGCTGCTACTGTCTAGTTGGCCTAGTTGATTACATGTCGCATTGACTTTTCAAACGCCATTTGCAAATGGTCATACAGGGACTCCTGTCCAAACAGACTGAGATTTGGCAACATAACCTATTTACGTCTCAACAACTCATCCCCTGTGACTCATTAGAGTAAAATTGTTGTCGATATTTCCCTGCCTTTGAGTCATTTGAGTTATTATTTCCAGTATTCAAGAAATGCATTTCTTACCTGTAACTCATGTTTCTTTCCCCATGCGGTTGTCTGGGTCTGCGCACTCAGGTGAGCATATCCATTCACACTGGGCACAGACGTCATTTCAACGTATAGATTTGATTTACATTTGGTTGAGTCAACTAAGATGAATTCAACGTGAAATCAACAAAAAATGTCACCATGTCATTGGATTTAGAAAGCTACGGTAACTGAGCTAAATGACTATCGCCCCGTAGCACTCACTTCCGTCATCATGAATTGCTTTGAGAGACTAGTCAAGGACCAAATCACCTCCACCCTACCTGACACCCTAGACCCACTCCAATTTGCTTACCGCCCCAATAGGTCCACAGACGACGCCATCGCAATCACACTGCACACTGCCCTAACCCATCTGGACAAGAGGAATACCTATGTAAGAATGCTGTTCATCGATTACAGCTCAGCATTTAACACCATAGTACCCTCCAAACTCGTCATTAAGCTCGAGACCCTGGGTCTCGACCCCACCCTCTGCAACTGGGTCCTGGACTTCCTGACGGGCCGCCCCCAGGTGGTGAGAGTAGGTAACAACATCTCCACCCCGCTGATCCTCAACATTGGGGCCCCACAAGGGTGCGTTCTGAGCCCTCTCTTGTACTCCCTGTTCACCCACGACTGCGTGGCCATGCACGCCTCCAACTCAATCATCAAGTTTGCAGATGACACTACAGTGGTAGGCTTGATTACCAACAACGACGAGACGGCCTACAGGGAGGTGAGGGCCCTCGGAGTGTGGTGTCAGGGAAATAACCTCACACTCAATGTCAACAAAACAAAGGAGATGATCGTGGACTTCAGGAAACAGCAGAGGGAGCAGCCCCCTATCCACATTGACGGGACAGTAGTGGAGAGGATGGAAAGTTTTAAGTTCCTCTGCGTACACATCACGGGCAAACTGAAATGGTCCACCCACACAGACAGCGTGGTGAAGAAGGCACAGCAGCGCCTCTTCAACCTCAGGAGGCTGAAGAAATTCGGCTTGTCACCAAAAACACTCACAAACTTTTACAGATGCGCAATCGAGAGAATCCTGTCGGGCTGTATCACCGCCTGGTACGGCAACTGCTCCGCCCCTAACCGTAAGGCTCTCCAGAGGGTAGTGAGGTCTGCACAACGCATCACCGGGGGCAAACTTCCTGCCCTCCAGGACACCTACACCACCCGATGTCACAGGAAGGCCAAAAAGGTCATCAAGGACAATAACCACCCGAGCCACTGCCTGTTCACCCCGCTATCATCCAGAAGGCGAGGTCAGTACAAGTGCATCAAAGCTGGGACCGAGAGACTGAAAAACAGCTTCTATCTCAAGGCCATCAGACTGTTAAACAGCCATCACTAACATTGAGTGGCTGCTGCCAACATACTGACTCAACTCCAGCCACTTTAATAATGGAAAAATGTATGTAATAAATGTATCACTAGCCACTTTAAACAATGCCACTTTAAACAATACTCATATGTATATACTGTACTCTATACCATCTACTGCATCTTGCCATCTTGATGTAATACATGTATCGCTAGCCACTTTAAACAATGCAACTTTATATAATGTTTACATACCCTACATTACTCATCTCATATGTATATACTGTACTCTATACCATCTACTGCATCTGGCCTATGCCTTTCGGCCATCACTCATTCATATATTTTTATGTACATATTCTTATTCATTCCTTTACACTTGTGTGTATAAGGTAGTTGTTGTGAAATTGTTAGGTTAGATTACTTGTTAGATATTACTGCATGGTCGGAACTAGAAGCACAAGCATTTCGCTACACTCGCATTAACATCTGCTAACCATGTGTATGTGACATATAACATTTGATTTGATTTAGGTTAAAAGTTGTGAGGGAAAAAATATGAAATTTGACCGGTTACACAATCTGAGGCGTTTGACGCAGGTTCCTACTACCCAGTAGCGCAGATCATTTTTATTTAAAAAATGGGATCCGTTAATATGAATAATATATTTGAATTATCAGCCCAGTGTAGCCAATGAGAAAGCACTAAGCCAGGGACTTGGAGGGGTGTGGAGGTCGCACTTTTGTACCCCAACCCTCAGTGAGGAGGAATGGGAGTTTGATGAGGTGTAGTCGAGATTGTTTTATTTTGGTATTTCATTAGGATCCCCATTAGCTGTTGCGAAAGCAGCAGCTACTTTTCCTGAGGTCCATACAGAACATGAAACATGACATAATACAGAACATTAATAGTCAATAACAGCTCAAGGACAGAACTACATACATTTTAAAATGGCACACATAGCCTACATGTCAATACATACACACAAACTATCTAAGTCAAACTATCTAGGTCAAATAGGGGAGAGGCGTTGTGCCATGAGGTGCTGCTGTATCTGTTTTTTTTAAACCAGGTTTGCTGTTTATTTGAGCAATATGAGATGGAACGGAGTTCCATGCAATAATGGCTCTATAAAATATTGTACGCTTTCTTGAATTTGTTCTGGATTTGGGGACTATGAAAAGACCCCTGGTGGCATGTCTGGTGGGGTAAGTGTGTGTTTCAGAGCTGTGTGTAAATTGACTATGCAAACAATGTGGAATTTTCAACACATGAATGTTCCTGATAAAAAGAAGAAGTAATTTCTCCTCTGCTGATTGTTCCCCTGTGCTCTGCTCAACACTGGCTCTGCTTTGCTATGCTCAATGATGAAGGGAGTCGCCATGCTGAAAGGTCATTATGTTCATGGCTGGATTTTATTTTGTTGCCCTTTTCATTGTTCAGGGGGCATGGGACCACAGCATTAATCTGCGGACATGGGGCCGATGAGGAATTTGAATTACTTGGTTTGGACATAGAGGAAGGAGGAGCGGTTGGGAGGGAGGAGAGTTTTGCAGCAGCAGCAGATAGACCTATTACGAACAACATATAGGCCTGTCGTAGTGTGTTAACTATTGTAAAAACAACATACAGACCTGTCGTAGTGTGTTAACTATTGTAAAAACAACATACAGACCTGTCGTAGTGTGTTAACTATTGTAAAAACAACATATAGGCCTGTCGTAGTGTGTTAACTATTGTAAAAACAACATACAGACCTGTCGTAGTGTGTTAACTATTGTAAAAACAACATATAGGCCTGTCGTAGTGTGTTAACTATTGTAAAACAACATGCAGGTCTGTTGTAGTGTGTTAACTATTGTAAAACAACATACAGGCCTGTTGTAGTGTGTTAACTATTGTAAAAACAACATATAGGCCTGTCGTAGTGTGTTAACTATTGTAAAACAACATGCAGTTCTGTCGTAGTGTGTTAACTATTGTAAAACAACATACAGGCCTGTTGTAGTGTGTTAACTATTGTAAAAACAACATATAGGCCTGTCGTAGTGTGTTAACTATTGTAAAACAACATGCAGTTCTGTCGTAGTGTGTTAACTATTGTAAAAACAACATGCAGTTCTGTCGTAGTGTGTTAACTATTGTAAAACTGCTAGCTGGATCTCGTCTGAGTGGTTGGCTTCTGAGCCCCCTAAAGGATGTCCGGTAATAACAAGGTGGATGCTTATCCAAGTTGCATGCTTCTCCATTCAGGATCACCACCAGACATTAGGCACACACTTCAGGTATTTACAATGGTATCTGAAATCCTACTTGATGTTGATCTATAAGGCAAAGACATGCACACATGTTAACAGTATTAGTAAAGCGTTATAATGCATATACACATGAACGAATAGCAATAGAATTACACTATTATAACACAGCTATAAACAGGGCTATAAACATAGCAGCATAAACATGAACCTAAACTATAACATCTTGCTGGTGGCGTGTCTTTACTATTGATTAAATTATATATGAGATGCTTTCCTGCTTTTGTCAATAGTTGCACGGTTCTCTCCACCTGTCCTCTCATGTTAGCCATGTCTTGCACGTGCTTCAGCTGTGCACTGTGGTATTGGACCGATGCCAATCTTTGATGGAGATACATAAGGGTTAAAGTGGAGAAAACTGTTATAAAACCTGTGTTCGATTGGTTGATTTTGGAGAGCGTTGTTCGCAATTTTGGCATTTTTTTTTGCTAAGGGCATAATTAGGGTTGGTATCGCTGCTGAGGTCCGAGATCAATCCTTTTATGGGTGGAGGTTCACTAATTAGCAGAGGAGTGGTGACCACCCCCTCTGATAGCTTGCACAATATTTGAAAAATGTTAAAGGAAAAATGTTCCTATTTTTTTTAAAGTTTGGGTTTGGAATTCGTTTGAAGCTGCAAAGAGTCGAATCTATTTATAGATGTTATCGAACCATCAGTACTGTACCAGTAATGTGGGAGTTTGACGTGAATGAATTTGCAAAATAAGATTTTATTGATTAATCAGTGATAATGATTAATCATACCTGGATAGGCTATCTGGGAATTAAACTTTATTTAACCTGAGAAGTTGGTTCATCTAGGTTAATATGGGAAGTTTAAAAGTGTCTCATTTGATTGGAAAAATTTTAAGGTATTTTCGACAATTTAACTTATAAAATTTAATGAGATGATGATATCCAATCAATGGAGATTGTCTGGATTATCATAAGTGTAAACAGTAGTTTAAATGTTAGGGTACATTCACCACTAGGTTCACTTCTCGCTAAGGCCGAAGCCACATGGGATTCCTGGTGGATGCGGAACTCCCTTCAGTACTGGGTGGTTTGTACTGAGCTTTGCACTAGCAAAGTTGAATTCTTCACCAGAGGTCACTGATAGCACACGCTGAAATCAAACGGAAGTACAAAGGTGGGACTTCCGTCACGCAAAGCTGAGGAATTTCAACGTGACACAGGAAAAACAAAATGGCTGCTTTCCCTTTGTTAGCTTTAGCATCTAGTGCTAAGCTAATACTATTTTTACCAAAGTCTCACTTCCAAGCACACAATAGGGTCCCCTTCAGCCAGAGAATAGTTTTACGCAATGTTTTGCCGAAAAGCGCGGTAAACAAAGGCATACACCGTAGGTCTACTCGTGATACTGAGAACCTGAGGGACAGAGAGATAATTATCGCTGGTCAAGCTAATATCTTCTCAAATTTCAGTCGGCTGGCCCTGTGTCCTAGCTAGAAGAATTAATAATGACCGAGTCTACCTGGTTCTGAAACACGGGAGGCAGATATAGCACTATGTTTGGCCAAACGCTCTATTTCTCAAATTTCTATAAGTAGCTGGATCGTGTCCGAGTACTTGAAATGTATAGCCTCCAAAACAGACACACAGCCTCCAAAACAGACACACACACAGCTCACCAATTCCTGTCTACAACTCCAATAAATTGTATAATAAACTGGGTGTATTGTGTAATCTGATTTTCAATTTTATATAGGCTGAATCAAAATGAAAGCGTCATCCAATTTTAGATTCCTCACACGGGGCGTCATGATGTTGTGTCTTTACTATGGATTACATTATATATGACATGCTCTTTTATCAAATCAATTCTCTGTAATTAATATTACCTGATTAAACTAATCATGTAAATGTAATTAACTAGGAAGTTGGGGCACCACGGAAGAATGTTTAAAGAGCTGTTGTCTTCCGAATAAACTCTTAAAGACAACAGTCAATTATTAATCGGCACCTTATTCAGTCTCATCTGAAGGTCGTAAAATTATTGGTTATCTTCATGAACCCTGGCTAACAAGTTTAATCAGCAATACAAAATTTGGTTTAATTATATATTTACTAAATACCTAGATAATCACACAGAATTACATATATACAGGATGGATCATACATTGATTACTAATTATGTCATAAATGAAAACGTTCATAGCGGACGAAACCGAATTGACGGTTGGTTACACAAAGAAAGGGGGTTGGGTTTGAAAGAAAGAGCGTGGAGACTGAGGAACAAAAGGATTGGCTCTCTATCGGACCTTATGAAGCTATGCTATCATAAATACATAATCTTATGCATTCTAAATAACCACCCATTCGGAAAAGGAAAGGTGGAAAAAATGCTACTTAAGTGTGATCCCCAATTAGAGACAACGATAGCCAGCTGCCTCTAATTGGGAATCATACCAAAACTCCAACATAGAAAAAACAACCTAGAACCCCACATAGAAAATATAAACTAGACTAACCCCCCAGTCACGCGCTGACCTACTCCACCATAGAAAATAAAGGCTCCCTATGATCAGGACGTGACAGATACGTTGTAGTCCATGCCTCGTGTGGTAGAACGGATACGTTGTAGTACCCTGTCGTCGTGTGGTAGAACAGATACATTGTTGTACCCTGTTGTTCTGAAGAGATTGTCCATCCTTTCCTAGGCCACGCCCGTTTGCAGCTGCTACTGATAACTCAACATCTAGGATGTATCACTTCTTTAGTGAAAAAGAGTTCAAAGTTCATACCAAGTTGCCATACTAAGCTCATGCTATATTCTGGCTGGTGTAGTCAAAATCCATCCTTCCAGCGTGACGATAGTCACTTCCACGTTTAAATTAGCCCTTTTAAACGTAAGGACATCAGTCCTCACGTCATCCGGAACACAATGTTAATTTCGTTAGGCTGTAGTCTTTCAACCATTAGTAACCACAGCTCATGCTGGGGTTGGCTTAGTCCGCGGTGAATTAGGTTACGGGGACTCTTATAGAAATGTAGAAAAGGAGATGGTTCATAATTTCCAATCAATGCCTATTCACAAGGGCGTGGCCACTGAGTGGGCATATTTTGCTTATGAAAACAATTATTTCATTATAAATAACTACAATTACACTTAATCTTTTCACAAATAGTTTCCTATTTAAACATTTAAATTGCACAACAATTCCATGTGAATCTGATAACTAGAATGTGTAGACTTTCCAAAATACAGTTTATGTCATCCTATCATCAGATATAATGTCTCAGACGACAACTGATCTGACATCATATTCTTTAATAAAGTACCAACGGATACTTTCAACTGGTTGGATTACCGAAATATTGTTCCGTTCCCAACCTTTTGATGTTACCATACTCTCTCTATGTTAACAAAGGGCTTTCCAAGAGTCCATTCTGTAGAGTAGAGAGAGAAAGGGGTGAAAGGTATTGATGGGGGTCATAAACCTCCCCAACAGGGCCACGTCATGACACTGGAGAGAGAGAAACCAATTATTGAGATTGACAAGAGGAAGATTTATGGTTCCCTCTCTCTCAGGTGATGTATTTGATTCTATTATGGTTCCCTCTCTCTCAGGAGATGTATTTGATTCTATTATGGTTCCCTCTCTCTCAGGAGATGTATTTGATTCTATTATGGTTCCCTCTCTCTCATGTGTTGGATTTGATTCTATTATGGTTCCCTCTCTCTCAGGTTATGTATTTGATTCTATTATGGTTACCTCTCTCTCAGGTGATGTATTTGATTCTATTATGGTTCCCTCTCTCTCAGGTGATGTAATTTGATTATATTATGGCACCCTCTCTCTCAGGTGATGTATTGGATTATATTATGGTTCCCTCTCTCTCAGGTGATGTATTTGATTATATTATGGTTCCCTCTCTCTCAGGTGATGTATTTGATTATATTATGGTTCCCTCTCTCTCAGGTGATGTATTTGATTATATTATGGCACCCTCTCTCTCAGGCAGTGGTGACCCGTCATTTTGAGCCTCACATTTTTTTTGCACATCATTTTGGCATAAATACATGTCACATATCAGTGCAAACAATGTCAAAATATATGTCATTGAGATAATAATGCTGCATACAAACATGGTCTCTTTTTTGTTTTCTTGACTAAGGCATCTCCAAAATGCAGGTAAAATTAAGTCAAATCACGTTATATCTACAGTAGCTTTGATTGGACTGATCATGTCAACATCACACTTTCAAAAATTTAGCTAGCAGCCATCATCATGAATCAAGTCGACAATCTACGGGCAGATCATTTTTAATCCTTGTCATATGAAGAGAAATAATGAAGAGAAATTTTGCATTCGCTCTGCATTCGCTCTGCAGGTAGTATAACTTTTATAACTTTTCATTACATTTCATTATAGTACAACGATTTAATTTGTCCAACCTTAGCAATTTCTTCTTAACTAGCTACATAGCCGTCTGTGTATCAAAGATAACTGCGTAATTATCGTATTTCGTCGTCTCGTTGTCCACTGCTATCTGCCCAGCAGCTAGCTAACGTCCACCGTCTACCGAATAGTAGTATAACTTTTCATTACATTTCATTATAGTACAACGGTCTGATTTTCATTTTCATTACAGTACAACGGTTTGATTTGTTTGATCTTAGCTAGCTACATAGCCGTCTTTTATCAAACATAATTGCGTCGTTATTGAGGTTCGCTAGCGAGCTATTTTCGTTCGAAATTAACGCAACGTAGCCATCACTGCTAGCTAGCCAGCTTGCCACCGAAGAGCATTGTAGAAACGATTACAATACAACGGAACGACTTGTTTTGTGTAGTGTTAGCTAGCTACATAGTTTTCTTTGCTAGCTTTGTATCTAAGATAATTGTGTAACTTTGAGTAATTATCGGTTAGCTAGCCAGCTAGTTTCGCCTGCCGCGCTGCTGTCCTCCTACCTAGCCAACACTGCTAGCTAACACTGCTAGCTAGCCAACTTCTACCGAATAGCAGCACTGTAGAAACTTACATTACAACGGAACGACTTGATTAGCGTAGTGTTAGCTAGTTGTCTTTGCTGTCCTTGTATCCATGATAATTGTGTAGTTTAGAGAAATTTAGAGAAACTGTCGAGGTCACCTAGCCAGCTTCACTTTCAACAACGCAGCTACTGCTAGCCAGGCTACTTCACCAGCCAGCAGTACTATATCATTTTAGTCAATAAGATTTGTAATTTTATTGATTTTTTGCTACGTAAGCTTAACTTTCTGAACATTCGAGACGTGTAGCCCACTTGTCATTCTAATCTCCTTTGCTTTAGCGTAGCCTCTTCTGTAGCCTGTCAAATATGTGTCTGTCTATCCCTGTTCTCTCCTCTCTGCACAGACCATACAAACGCCTCACACCGCGTGGCCGCGCCCACCCTAACCTGGTGGTCCCAGCCCGCACGACCCACGTGGAGTTCCAGGTCTCCGGTAGCCTCTGGAACTGCCGATCCGCGGCCAACAAGGCAGAGCTCATCTCAGCCTATGCCTCCCTCCAGTCCCTCGACTTCTTGGCACTGACGGAAACATGGCTCACCACAGATAACACTGCTACTCCTACTGCTCTCTCTTCGTCTGCCCACGTGTTCTCGCACACCCCGAGAGCTTCTGGTCAGCGGGGTGGTGGCACCGGGATCCTCATCTCTCCCAAGTGGTCATTCTCTCTTTCTCCCCTTACCCATCTGTCTATCGCCTCCTTTGAATTCCATGCTGTCACAGTTACCAGCCCTTTCAAGCTTAACATCCTTATCATTTATCGCCCTCCAGGTTCCCTTGGAGAGTTCATCAATGAGCTTGATGCCTTGATAAGCTCCTTTCCTGAGGACGGCTCACCTCTCACAGTTCTGGGTGACTTTAACCTCCCCATGTCTACCTTTGACTCATTCCTCTCTGCCTCCTTCTTTCCACTCCTCTCCTCTTTTGACCTCACCCTCTCACCTTCCCCCCCTACTCACAAGGCAGGCAATACGCTTGACCTCATCTTTACTAGATGCTGTTCTTCCACTAACCTCATTGCAACTCCCCTCCAAGTCTCCGACCACTACCTTGTATCCTTTTCCCTCTCGCTCTCGTCCAACACTTCCCACACTGCCCCTACTCGGATGGTATCGCGCCGTCCCAACCTTCGCTCTCTCTCCCCCGCTACTCTCTCCTCTTCCATCCTATCATCTCTTCCCTCTGCCCAAACCTTCTCCAACCTATCTCCTGATTCTGCCTCCTCAACCCTCCTCTCCTCCCTTTCTGCATCCTTTGACTCTCTATGTCCCCTATCCTCCAGGCCGGCTCGGTCCTCCCCTCCCGCTCCGTGGCTCGACGACTCATTGCGAGCTCACAGAACAGGGCTCCGGGCAGCCGAGCGGAAATGGAGGAAAACTCGCCTCCCTGCGGACCTGGCATCCTTTCACTCCCTCCTCTCTACATTTTCCTCTTCTGTCTCTGCTGCTAAAGCCACTTTCTACCACTCTAAATTCCAAGCATCTGCCTCTAACCCTAGGAAGCTCTTTGCCACCTTCTCCTCCCTCCTGAATCCTCCTCCCCCTCCCCCCCCCCTCCTCCCTCTCTGCAGACGACTTCGTCAACCATTTTGAAAAGAAGGTCGACGACATCCGATCCTCGTTTGCTAAGTCAAACGACACCGCTGGTTCTGCTCACACTGCCCTACCCTGTGCTTTGACCTCTTTCTCTCCCCTCTCTCCAGATGAAATCTCGCGTCTTGTGACGGCCGGCCGCCCAACAACCTGCCCGCTTGACCCTATCCCCTCCTCTCTTCTCCAGACCATTTCCGGAGACCTTCTCCCTTACCTCACCTCGCTCATCAACTCATCCCTGACCGCTGGCTACGTCCCTTCCGTCTTCAAGAGAGCGAGAGTTGCACCCCTTCTGAAAAAACCTACACTCGATCCCTCCGATGTCAACAACTACAGACCAGTATCCCTTCTTTCTTTTCTCTCCAAAACTCTTGAACGTGCCGTCCTTGGCCAGCTCTCCTGCTATCTCTCTCAGAATGACCTTCTTGATCCAAATCAGTCAGGTTTCAAGACTAGTCACTCAACTGAGACTGCTCTTCTCTGTATCACGGAGGCGCTCCGCACTGCTAAAGCTAACTCTCTTTCCTCTGCTCTCATCCTTCTAGACCTATCGGCTGCCTTCGATACTGTGAACCATCAGATCCTCCTCTCCACCCTCTCCGAGTTGGGCATCTCCGGCGCGGCCCACGCTTGGATTGCGTCCTACCTGACAGGTCGCTCCTACCAGGTGGCGTGGCGAGAATCTGTCTCCTCACCACGCGCTCTCACCACTGGTGTCCCCCAGGGCTCTGTTCTAGGCCCTCTCCTATTCTCGCTATACACCAAGTCACTTGGCTCTGTCATAACCTCACATGGTCTCTCCTATCATTGCTATGCAGACGACACACAACTAATCTTCTCCTTTCCCCCTTCTGATGACCAGGTGGCGAATCGCATCTCTGCATGTCTGGCAGACATATCAGTGTGGATGACGGATCACCACCTCAAGCTGAACCTCGGCAAGACGGAGCTGCTCTTCCTCCCGGGGAAGGACTGCCCGTTCCATGATCTCGCCATCACGGTTGACAACTCCATTGTGTCCTCCTCCCAGAGCGCTAAGAACCTTGGCGTGATCCTGGACAACACCCTGTCGTTCTCAACTAACATCAAGGCGGTGGCCCGTTCCTGTAGGTTCATGCTCTACAACATCCGCAGAGTACGACCCTGCCTCACACAGGAAGCGGCGCAGGTCCTAATCCAGGCACTTGTCATCTCCCGTCTGGATTACTGCAACTCGCTGTTGGCTGGGCTCCCTGCCTGTGCCATCAAACCCCTACAACTCATCCAGAACGCCGCAGCCCGTCTGGTGTTCAACCTTCCCAAGTTCTCTCACGTCACCCCGCTCCTCCGCTCTCTCCACTGGCTTCCAGTTGAAGCTCGCATCCGCTACAAGACCATGGTGCTTGCCTACGGAGCTGTGAGGGGAACGGCACCTCAGTACCTTCAGGCTCTGATCAGGCCCTACACCCAAACAAGGGCACTGCGTTCATCCACCTCTGGCCTGCTCGCCTCCCTACCACTGAGGAAGTACAGTTCCCGCTCAGCCCAATCAAAACTGTTCGCTGCTCTGGCACCCCAATGGTGGAACAAACTCCCTCACGACGCCAGGACAGCGGAGTCAATCACCACCTTCCGGAGACACCTGAAACCCCACCTCTTCAAGGAATACCTAGGATAGGATAAAGCAATCCTTCTGCCCCCCCCCCCCCCCCCTTAAAAGATGTAGATGCACTATTGTAAAGTGGCTGTTCCACTGGATGTCATTAGGTGAATGCACCAATTTGTAAGTCGCTCTGGATAAGAGCGTCTGCTAAATGACTTAAATGTAAATGTAAATGTAATGTAAATGAAAGTATAGATAAGACGTATCGGTGGTCAGCAGCCATCGGACATAAATATTAGACAACAAGTTGTAAATTGAAAATTCAACTGTTACGTTCGTTTAGAAATGAATTAGACCAAGGTGCAGCGTAGTAGGCGAACTTCTTACTTTTATTTAAAATGAACACCAAAAAACAAAACAAACGTAAAGTTCTGCAGGCTATACAGCAACTAACAAAATCAAGATCCACACAAACTAAGGTGGAAAACAGGCGGCCTAAGTATGATCCCCAATCAGAGACAACGATAGACAGCTGCCTCTGATTGGGAACCATACCTGGCCAACAAAGCAATAGAACACATAGATTGCCCACCCTAGTCACACCCTGACCTAACCAAAATAGAGAATAAAAAGGATCTCTAAGGTCAGGGCGTGACAGTACCCCCCCCCCCCCCCCCCCCCCCCAAAGGTGCGGACTCTGGCAGCAAAACCTGACTCTATAGCGAACCATCGCTGGAGGCTCTGGACTGCAGACCGTCGCTGGAAGCTCTGGACCGTAGACTGTCGCTGGAGGCTCTGAAGAGCAGACCGTCGCTGGAAGCTCTGGACTGGGAACTGTCGCCGGAAGCTCTGGACTGGGAACTGTCGCCAGAAGCTCTGGACTGGGAACTGTCGCCGGAAGCTCTGGACTGGGAACTGTCGCCGGAAGCTCTGGACTGGGAACTGTCGCCAGAAGCTCTGGACTGGGAACTGTCGCCGGAAGCTCTGGACTGGGAACTGTCGCCAGAAGCTCTGGACTGGGAACTGTCGCCAGAAGCTCTGGACTGGGAACTGTCGTCGGAAGCTCTGGACTGGAAACTGTCGTCGGAAGCTCTGGACTGGGGAGGTGCACTGGAGGCCTGATGCGTGGGGCCGGTACAGGTGGCACCGGCTGGTGACACGCAACTCAGGGTGAATGCGGGGAGGAGGCACAGGATGTACTGTACTGTGAAGGCGCACTGGGGACACAGTGCGTAGAGCCAGCGCAGGATATACTGCACCGTGGAGATGCACTGGAGGTCTGGAGCTTAGAGCTGGCACAACGCGTCCTGGCTGGATGCTCACTTTAGCCCGGCAAGTGCGGGGCGCTGGCACATGACGCACTGGGCTGTGAAGGCGCACTGGCGATACAGTGCGTAGAGCCGGCGTAGGAAATCCTGGACCGAGGAGCCGTACTGGAGACTAGGAGCGCTGAGCCGGCACAACCCGTCCTGGCTGGGTGCTCAGAACGTACCGGGCTGTGGCGCTCAAAAAAAACTGTTCAATCAATCAATCAATCAATTTTATTTTATATAGCCCTTCGTACATCAGATAATATCTCGAAGTGCTGTACAGAAACCCAGCCTAAAACCCCAAACAGCTAGAATGCAGGTGTAGAAGCACGGTGGCTAGGAAAAACTCCCTAGAAAGGCCAAAACCTAGGATGAAACCTAGAGAGGAACCAGGCTATGAGGGGTGGCCAGTCCTCTTCTGGCTGTGCCGGGTGGAGATTATAACAGAACTATGCCAAGATGTTCAAAAATGTTCATAAGTGACAAGCATGGTCAAATAATAATCATGAATAATTTTCAGTTGGCTTTTCATAGCTGATCATTAAGAGTTGAAAAACAACAGGTCTGGGACAGGTGGAGGTTCCATAACCGCAGGCAGAACAGCTGAAACCGGAATAGCAGCAAGGCCAGGCGGACTGGGGACAGCAAGGAGTCACCACGGGCGGCAGTCCCGACGCATGGTCCTAGGGCCCAGGTCCTCCGAGAGAAAGAAAGAGAGAAGGAGAAAATTAGAGAGAGCCAAGATTTTCAAAATGTTCATAAATGACAAGCATGGTCAAATAATAATCAGGAATAAATCTCAGTTGGCTTTTCATAGCCGATCATTAAGAGTTGAAAACAGCAGGTCTGGGACAGGTAGGGGTTCCATAACCGCAGGCAGAAGAGTTGAAACTGGAATAGCAGCAAGGCCAGGCGGACTGGGGGCAGCAAGGAGTCACCACGGCCGGTAGTCCCGACGTATGGTCCTAGGGCTCAGGTCCTCCGAGAGAAAGAGAGAAGGAGAAAATTAGAGAGAGCCAAGATTTTCAAAATGTTCATAAATGACAAGCATGGTCAAATAATAATCAGGAATAAATCTCAGTTGGCTTTTCATAGCCGATCATTAAGAGATGAAAACAGCAGGTCTGGGACAGGTAGGGGTTTCGTAACCGCAGGCAGAAACAGTTGAAACTGGAATAGCAGCAAGGCCGGGCGGACTGGGGACAGCAAGGTGTCAGCATGCCCGGTAGTCCTGACGTATGGTCCTAGGGCTCAGGTTCTCAGAGAGAAAGAGAGAACGAGAGAATTAGAGAGAGCATACTTAAATTCACTCAGGACACTGGATAAGACAGGAGAAGTACTCCAGGTATAACCAACTGACCCTAGCCCCCCGACACATAAACTACTGCAGCATAAATACTGGAGGCTGAGACAGGAGCGGTCAGGAGACACTGAGGCCCCATCCGAAGAAACCCCCGGACAGGGCCAAACAGGAAGGATATAACCCCACCCACTCTGCCAAAGCACAGCCCCCACACCACTAGAGGGATATCCTCAACCACCAACTTACAATCCTGAGACAAGGCCGAGTATAGCCCACAAAGGTCTCCACCACAGCACAACCAAGGGGGGGCGCCAACCCAGACAGGAAGTTCACGTCAGTAACTCAACCCACTCAAGTGACGCACCCCTCCTAGGGACGGCATGAAAGAGCACCAGCAAGCCAGTGACTCAGCCCCAGTAACAGGGTTAGAGGCAGAGAATCCCAGTGGAGAGAGGGGAACCGGCCCTGGAGAGACAGCAAGGGTGGTTCGTTGCTCCAGAGCCTTTCCGTTCACCTTCACACTCCTGGGCCAGACTACACTCAATCATATGACCTACTGAAGAGATAAGTCTTCAGTAAAGACTTAAAGGTTGAGACCGAGTCTGCGTCTCTCACATGGGTAGGCAGACTGTTCCATAAAAATGGAGATCTATAGGAGAAAGCCCTGCCTCCAGCTGTTTGCTTAGAAATTTTAGGGACAATTAGGAGGCCTGCGTCTTGTGACCGTAGCGTACGTGTAGGTATGTACGGCAGGACCAACTCGGAAAGATAGGTAGGAGCAAGCCCATGTAACGCTTTATAGGTTAACAGTAAAACCTTGAAATCAGCCCTTGCCTTAACGGGAAGCCAGTGTAGGGAAGCTAGCACTGGAGTAATATGATCAAATTTCTTGGTTCTAGTCAGGATTCTAGCAGCCGTATTTAGCACTAACTGAAGTTTATTTAGTGCTTTATCCGGGTAGCCGGAAAGTAGAGCATTGCAGTAGTCTAACCTAGAAGTAACAAATGCATGGATTAATTTTTCTGCATCATTTTTGGACAGAAAATTTCTGATTTTTGCAATGTTACGTAGATGGAAAAAAGCTGTCCTTGAAACAGTCTTGATATGTTCGTCAAAAGAGAGATCAGGGTCAAGAGTAACGCCGAGGTCCTTCACAGTTTTATTTGAGACGACTTTACAACCATCAAGATTAATTGTCAGATTTAACAGAAGATCTCTTTGTTTCTTGGGACCTAGAACAAGCATCTCTGTTTTGTCCGAGTTTAAAAGTAGAAAGTTTTCAGCCATCCACTTCCTTATGTCTGAAACACAGGCTTCTAGCGAGGGCAATTTTGGGGCTTCACCATGTTTCATTGAAATGTACAGCTGAGTGTCATCCGCATAGCAGTGAAAGTTAACATTATGTTTTCGAATAACATCCCCAAGAGGTAAAATATATAGTGAAAACAATAGTGGTCCTAAAACGGAACCTTGAGGAACACCGAAATGTACAGTTGATTTGTCAGAGGACAGACCATTCACAGAGACAAACTGATATCTTTCCGACAGGTAAGATCTAAACCAGGCCAGAACTTGTCCGTGTAGACCAATTTGGGTTTCCAGTCTCTCCAAAAGAATGTGGTGATCGATGATGTCAAAGGCAGCACTAAGGTCCAGTAGCACGAGGACAGATGCAGAGCCTCGGTCTGACGCCATTAACTTCTACTGCCTCAGAAACCCGGATCCGGGAGCACCCCCCACCCCCCACACACTGTTTAGCATAGCTAGCATAGCTTCACAAGTAGATAGTAGCATCTAAATATCATTAAATCACAAGTCCAAGACACCAGATGAAAGATACAGATCTTGTGAATAAAGCCACCATTTCCGATTTTTAAAATGTTTTACAGGGAAGACACAATATGTAAAGATGTACATCTATTACCTAAAAACACATTAGCATAATCCACCATCTTTTATTTGTCCACCAACACCAGTAGCCATCACCAATTCGGCTAAACTAAGATATTTATAGCCCCTAACCAACAAAAAAACTCATTAGATGACAGTCTGATAACATATTTATGGTATGGGATAGGTTTTGTTAGAAAAAAGTGCATATTTCAGGTAGCTGCCATAGGTTACAATTGCACCCACCGTCACAAATGGACTAGAATAATTACAATGAGCAACGTGTTTACCTAACTACTAATCATCAAACATTTCGTAAAAATACACAGCATACACGAATCGAAAGACACAGATCCTGTGAATACAGACAATATTTCAGATTTTCTAAGTGTCTTACAGCGAAAACACAATAAATCGTTATATTAGCGTAGCACATAGCACATAGCAGCCCAGCATTGATTCTAGCCAAAGTGAGCGATAAAAGTCAACATCGCCAAAAGATATTAATTTTTTCACTAACCTTCTCAGAATTCTTCCGATGACACTCCTGTAACATCATTTTACAATATACATATACAGTTTGTTCGAAAAGGTGCATATTTAGCCGTACAAAACCGTGGTTACACAATGAAAATAGTAGCAAAACAAGCCTGAAAATGTCGGTCGCCATCTTTCAGAGTGATCTGGTTTAATTAATAGCTAATCATATACTTGACTAAAAAATACAGGGTTTACAGGAATCGAAAGACAAATTAGTTCTTAATGCAACCGCTGATTTACATTTTTAAAATTATCCTTACTTTTCAATACAGGGTTCGCCAAGTGAAGCTATACCAAACAAAATGGCGAAATGTGCGTTTAAAATATTTCGACAGAAACACGATTTATCATATTAAATATTGCTTACTTTGAGCTGTTCTTCCATCAGATTCTTGGGCAATGTATCCTTTCTATGTTATAAACGTCTTTTGGTCGATAGATGTCCTCTGTCCTTCGAAATGTCCACCACCAACGACCGACACCCCAAAACGTGTCCAAAGTTTCAGAGTGCACAACAAATAAATTCCTCTAAAATCGCACTAAACGGATATAAATTGCTATAAAACGGTTCAAATTAACTACATTTTGATGTTTTTAACACCTAAAACGAGTAAAAACATGACCGGAGAAATATTGCTGGTTAGAAAACGATTTGGAACGAGGCAGGTCCGATGCCCTTCACGCTTCAGGCGCACGACGAGAAAGGGCGGTCTCTATACATTTTGGTCTTTTATACTGGCTGTGAATATCCCATCGATTCCATTGAAAGCGTGATGACGTACAGACACCCAGAGGAAGACGTAGGCAGTGTCGGTTTCTTCATAGCATTCACTGTCGCCTTAAAAACAGACCCCAGATCAGAGGTAAAAAAAATTGAAATCTGAACCCTGTCATGAAAAGTGCTGTAGAAATTGTTCTGTACAACTCAGAGACAAAATTTCAACTTCTATAGAAACTAGAAGGTGTTTTCTATCCAATAATAACAATAATATGCATATTGTACGATCAAGAATTTAGCACGAGGCAGTTTAATTTGGAGACACAAATATGCTAATGCGGAACAGCACCCCCTATAGTTCCAAGAGGTTAAAAGGTCATTTACCACCTTCACAAGTGCAGTCTCAGTGCTATGATGGGGTCTAAAACCAGACTGAAGCATTTCGTATACATTGTTTGTCTTCAGAAAGGCAGTGAGTTGCTGCGCAACAGCTTTTTCTAAAATCTTTGAGAGGAATGGAAGATTCGATATAGGCCGATAGTTTTTTATATTTTCCGGGTCAAGGTTTGGCTTTTTCAAGAGAGGCTTTATTACTGCCACTTTTAGTGAGTTTGGTACACACCCGGTGGATAGAGAGCTGTTTATTATGTTCAACATAGGAGGGCCAAGCACAGGAAGCAGCTCCTTCAGCAGTTTAGTAGGAATAGGATCCAGTATGCAGTTTGAAGGTTTAGAGGCCATGATTATTTTCATCATTGTGTCAAGAGATATAGTACTAAAACACTTAAGTGTCTCTCCCGATCCCAGGCCCTCGCAGAGCTGTGCAGATCCAGGACAGCTAAGCCCTGGAGGAATACGCAGATTCAAAGAGGAGTCCGTAATTTGCTTTCTAATGGTCATGATCTTTTCCTCAAAGAAGTTCATGAATTTATTACTGCTGAAGTGAAAGCCATCCTCTCTTGGGGAATGCTGCTTTTTAGTTAGCTTTGCAACAGTATCAAAAAGAAATTTTGGATTGTTCTTATTTTCCTCGATTAAGTTGGAAAAGTAGGATGATCGAGCAGCAGTGAGGGCTCTTCGGTACTGCACGGTACTGTCTTTCCAAGCTAGTCGGAAGACTTCCAGTTTTGTGTGGCGCCATTTCCGTTCCAATTTCCTGGAAGCTTGCTTCAAAGCTCGGGTATTTTCTGTATACCAGGGAGCTAGTTTCTTATGACAAATGTTTTTCGTTTTTAGGGGTGCAACTGCATCTAGGGTATTGCGCAAGGTTAAATTGAGTTCCTCAGTTAAGTGGTTAACTGATTTTTGTCCTCTGACGTCCTTGGGTAGGCAGAAGGAGTCTGGAAGGGCATCAAGGAATTTTTGTGTTGTCTGAGAATTTATAGCACGACTTTTGATGCTCCTTGGTTGCTCCTTGAGCAGATTATTTGTTGCGATTGCAAACGTAATAAAATGGTGGTCCGATAGTCCAGGATTATGTGGAAAAACATTAAGATCTACAACATTTATTCCATGGGACAAAACTAGGTCCAGAGTATGACTGTGGCAGTGAGTAGGTCCAGAGACATGTTGGACAAAACCCACTGAGTCAATGATGGCTCCGAAAGACTTTTGGAGTGGGTCTGTGGACTTCTCCATGTGAATATTAAAATCACCAAAAATTAGAATATGATCTGCTATGACTACAAGGTCTGATAGGAATTCAGGAAACTCAGAGAGGAACGCTGTATATGGCCCAGGAGGCCTGTAAACAGTAGCTATAAAAAGTGATTGAGTAGGCTGCATAGATTTCATGACTAGAAGCTCAAAAGACGAAAACGCCATTTTTTTTTTTGTAAATTGAAATTTGCTATCGTAGATGTTAGCAACACCTCCGCCTTTGCGGGATGCACGGGGGATATGGTCACTAGTGTAACCAGGAGGTGAGGCCTCATTTAACACAGTAAATTCATCAGGCTTAAGCCATGTTTCAGTCAGGCCAATCACATCAAGATTATGATCAGTGATTAGTTCATTGACTATGACTGCCTTTGAAGTGAGGGATCTAACATTAAGTAACCCTATTTTGAGATGTGAGGTATCACGATCTCTTTCAATAATGGCAGGAATGGAGGAGGTCTTTATCCTAATAAGATTGCTAAGGCGAACACCGCCATGTTTAGTTTTGCCCAACCTAGGTCGAGGCACAGACACAGTCTCAATGGGTATTGCTGAGCTGACTACACTGACTGTGCTATTGGCAGACTCCACTAAGCTGGCAGGTTGGCTAACAGCCTGCTGCCTGGCCTGCACCCTATTTCATTGTGGGGCTAAAGGAGTTAGAGCCCTATCTATGTTGTTAACTCGGAACTGCAAAATCTGACTTTAGTGAGTGATTCTCCCCCCCCCCCCCCCCCCCCCGTTGTCTTAAAAGCACCATACATCCCGAGAATGACACACTTTTTATTTTATTTTATTTTTTTATTTTTATTTTGTAACCCATTTTCTCCCCAATTTCGTGGTATCCAATTGTTAGTAATTACTATCTTGTCTCATCGCTACAACTCCTGTTCGGGCTCGGGAGAGACGAAGGTCGAAAGCCATGCGTCCCCCGAAACACAACCCAACCAAGCCGCACCAATGTGTCGGAGGAAACACCATGCTCCTGCCTACCTTGGTTAGCGCACACTGCGCACGGCCCGCCACAGGAGTCGCTGGTGCACGATGAGACAAGGATATCCCTACGGGCCAAAACCTCCCTAACCCGGACGATACTAGGCCAATTGTGCATCGCCCCACGGACCTCCCGGTCGCAGCCGGCTGCGACAGAGCCTGGGTGCGAACCCAGAGTCTCTGGTGGCACAGCTAGCGCTGCGATGCAGTGCCCTAGAATGCCAGACTTTGATGACAAAGTTTGTTGACAAAATTTGCCCACAAAGGACCGCCATGCCATCTTCCTGTTCAAGTGATCCAAAAATGTATTGTATGCTGCTGCATAAATGATGTAATATGTCAGGGAGATATGTATACTGTAGCTGTAGTTTTATTTTCCCCTCCAAGATTTACATGATAAAATCGCCACTGCTCTCATGTAACGGATTTGATTCTATTATGGGACCCTCTCTCAGGTGAATCCGTTTCTTGCAGATGGGTCTGGTCATACAATTCTTGCCACCCCCCCCCCCCAAAAAAAAAATGCTTATTTCCAAGATGTGTGTGCATGGGTCTTGAAAAATGTGCATTATGAATTTTGGGTTGGCAAGAGCTGTATTCAAATGAACATGCATCTCAACACAAGTAGCCCTAGTCTGTAGGATGAAGCAAGCCTGTCTGCAGAAACCTGGGATGCTCCTTCTTTTGTTTATTTATAACTAGGAAAGTCAATTGTGCGCCACCCTACGGGACTCTCAATCCCAGCCGGTTGTGCTAGAACCTGGAATCGAACCTGGGTCTGTAGTGACGCCTCTCAGCACTGATGCGCAGTGCCTTAGACCGCTGCGCCACTCGGGAGCCCAGCGCTATGTAAGTGATGTGGCTTTGGGTTAATTAAAATGCAAGTGTGAAGTCAACGTCTATCTGCGACACGAAGACTGAAACAAAACGCTCGAAATACTGATTTCTAGAATGCAGACTTCAGCACCTTGGAGAGTTCCAAGAGCCTCGCGCCTTCAAGCGTTTGACTTCACGAGCCCTTCGTAATTATGCAGGGCGATTCAAAAAGACACACACACAAAAAGACACACGCCTATAGTGCGCAATAATGGCAAAATAGACACCAAAATGTGTTTTTTGTTTATGTATAATTTGTACATTAAAGATCCAGTAATGAACAGTAGATGGTCAAGCGTGTTGGATGTGAAAACACAGACACATAGTGGCTAGATAGCACACATATTCAAATTGTCGGAACTTAAAAAGACGTAGGCCGTGTGTGTGTGTGTGTGTCTGTGTGTGTGTGTGTGTGTGTGTGTGTGTGTGTGAGGGAGGGAGGGGGGAGGGACGGAGGGAGGGAGAACGAGAGAGAGACAGAACGGAGCGAAAAGAGAGAGAGCGATTCAGTGTTGTCATTGAGGAGAGAATTTGACGGGGCACATCGCCTGTAGATGGCAGGAGTGGCCTTCTATACTGCTACTTAGTCCTGGAAATAACTCAACTTTAGAGTTGAAAAGTGAAATTGAATCCGGGCAGATGCAATGTATCTTCTGATTCAAATGCGGTAGAATTATGCAGCTGGTTTACATCGGAATGATGTCAACAGTATTTGAGAGGATGGCCAGGGTAATTTCACGAAATTACGATTAAATAACTGCAATTAGTTAAGTAGACATAGGTTACATCAATTCATCCATTACAATTCAACTACGAATGCCACCATTGCAATGGAAAGGAGAGATTTTCTTGAATCATCATTCCTTTATATATATATATTTTTATTGGTTAAAGATTAGCCTACCATAGCCTAGAATCGGCACCGAGAAGATCTGATATATGTATTTACACTGAGCAAAAATATAAACCCAACATGCAACCATTTTAAATATTTTTCTGCATTACAGTTCATATAAGGAAATCAGTCAATTGAAATAAATGCATAAGGCCCGAATCTATGGATTTCACAGGGGCACTGCAATAGATGGGCCTGGGAGGGCATAGGCCCACCCACTTGGGAGCCAGGGGACCCACTGGGGAGCCAGGCCAAGCCAATCAGAATGAGTTTTCCCTTACAAAAGAGCTTTATTACAGACAGAAATACTCCTCAGCACCTTTTATTGTTCCCAGCACAAGGTGCACCTGTGTAACGATCATGCTGTTTAATCAGTTTATTGATATGCCACATGTCAGGTGTATGGATTATATTGACAAAGGATACAATGCTCACTAACAGGGACATAAATAAAGTTGTGCAAAACATTTGAGATGAATAATATTTTTGCGCAGTATGGAAAATGTCAGGGATCTTTTATTTCTGCTCATGAAACATGGGACCAGCACTTTACATGTTGCGTTTATATTTTCGTTCAGCGTATTTCCGTGGGAATGCACTTGACAAGTGTGGTTCGGGATTGTTTTATTTGATGGCTATGTCACTATCTCTGCTCATGTGGTGAGATATTTTGACAGAAAACACTAGATAAAAAACTTCAGTTTAAACAACCTACCAGCTCGCGAGGAATCGAGCTGAGAGTTTTGCCCCTGTTGGTGAGATGGTTGAGTCCTCGTCAAGGTTGCTGTGGCATCCCAGCAACGCCGTTCACTTCGATCTGTGACCGCGCACCAGCCACCACGGAAGACACACTGCTACCGGCTCAGAAACGGAGGAGATTGAGAAGAGAATAACATGATAACAGATGACATAGAGGGATATCGAATCAGGTCGATGGACTTCTTAAAGCTTTTCAAGAGAGGATGTATTAAATGTGGCCCAGTGGACTTTTTCCAAGCTAAAAAAATGAGGATTAAAACTGGAGTTATATTTTGGAATCTCGTATTTTTTATGATGGTCACGTGTGCGCGAGGTAAGGAACAATCCTTTGATGTCTTATGCAGTAATTATGTCTTAATACTTTTTAAAATATTTTTTGAGGGGTGGTGTCTCGGCTGTGCAGTATAAAGGTATAAAAATAGGCTAGAGCTAAGGGGACGCATTTACTTGCCAGGCTTCCCGTTCAATGCAGGCATTGAGCGAGAGCTCAATAAATATTCTTGCCGTATGCTCAAGCGAATACGTGAGTTGCCTATGCCTATTAACCGGTGGATTGTTCAGGGGAGATTACGCACCTCTATATGCATCTTTTCTCGGTTACCGTAGACCCATTTCAAACTCGTCATCCACCTATTTTATTAAAAATACGATTTCTGTAAATCGTTATACTGAAAGTATATTTGTTTTAAAAAAGGAGAATGGTAAATGATGGAAGGTGCAAGCGCCTCTGTTTATAAATTCGTTTAAGTCGCGTTAGTTACAATGTAGGAGACTACAGAGAAGGTTACAAACATATTCCTCATCTATCTGATTACCTCGGATTTGAAGGAGAGAATATATAGCCCAAAGGAACATACAGGGATGGAAATTGGCATATATTTAATCTACAAGACTATTCCTCTTCCACAAAGGTTACATCATTGTGGGCGAGTGTTACGCCTAGAACTCCAAACAAAACGATGTCTTGACTTAAAACCTCACAACACCCTTTTTGATATACCTTTGCCTAAACTGATAGACAAGCCTTCCCTCAGCCAATAGACTGTAGGCTTTGGTGGGCTGTGATTTAACTGTTGCGCGCTCCAGATTGGCACACACTGGTTGAATCAACGTTGTTTTCACGTCATTTCAAAGAAATTAGGTTGAACCAACGTGGAATAGAAGTTAAATTGGCGTCTGTGCCCAGTGGCTTGGCACCAAACACAGCACGCAGATACATCAGTAATTGGCAAACCATTGGAATGATTATCTGAAACCCATTGTAATATTCAGGGTTTCTTATAGTACAATGTTGAAAACGGTTTTAGGGCTCTATTATTTGTGAAGGTTTTATGTCTCGAATCACGCTGAGACAATACATTGATGATTCGAGTTCTTAGAAGTGATTTGGACAATACTGTGTTTGCTGCATGTGTTGGTATAAGCGGTATTGGTTACACTGATTTAGAGTGGACCCTGAACATGATACTTAGGGGGGTAGCCCATTTTTTAAAGATTTAGCCAATTTGGACTTGGACCCATCTAATCGCTCAGCTCTGCCCGCAAAAATGTCTCGATGGCAAAATGTGTAGAATTGCATCAAAATCTAGCCTTTTTGTGGCCCGATGCAATATTTGGTTTCAATTCCACACATTTTGCCATCGGGTGGAGAGACATTTTTGCAGATATAAATCAAATTTCCTGAAATTCAAGCAGGTTGACGTTTATTATCATGAATCTTGGCTTGTGGGCAGAACTGAACGATTTCTGCTAGATGGGCCAGCTGCAAAGTCCAAATTGGCTAAATCTTAAAAATGTATGAACACAAAAATATATTTTTGGTCTAAATTTAAGGTTAGAGTTAGGCATTAGGATTGGCAGTGTGGTTAAGGTTAGGGTTAAGGTTTAAAATCAGATTTTATTACTTTGTGGCTGTGCCAGTTAGTGGTCAGTCTGCAGAGCTGCCTTTAGGGCCAGATTCATGACAAGAAATGCCAGCATGAAATTCTACACATTTTGCCATGAATTATACCATTGATATTTTAGTGAGAGTGTCTAATAATATCAGTGGGGGCCCCCCGGAGGTCTGGGCCCCTGGGCACGTAACCTTCATGCCCTGTCGGTAATTTGGTATTCTACTATTCTCAAAAGCACGACTGAGTTAAAAATAAAATAATAAAAATACTTGGGATCAAGGGCCGCCTGGAGCCGGCCCTGGGGTAGCCTAAATCTGGTGTCGACCTCTGCATGTCAACATTACCTGCCGCAGTTCAATTTGCATAGCCTATACCACTTTCTTGATCTAATGCTATTGACGCCCGATGCCCATCCCTCGTAGGCACACAACAGCAGTCATATAGGCTGTATGGTCGTCTCGTCATCATCTCTTTTCAGATCAGTAACACATTTTCACTGTTGATACCCACTAAGGGTTCTTTGCTCGAAGTCTGATTAATATGCTACTGCGCACTTTGCATCCTGATCACCCCAAGGCCTCTGTAAACAGCATTTATTATGACAGTTCAGAAAGTGCCAGTCCGTAACACATCTCCAGGGGACACCGTCATTACCGTAACACATCTCCAGGGGACAACGTCATTACCGTAACACATCTCCAGGGGACAACGTCATTACCGTAACACATCTCCAGAGGACACCGTCGTTACCGTAACACATCTCTAGAGGATACCGTCATTACCGTAACATATCTCCAGAGGACACCGTCGTTACCGTAACACATCTCCAGAGGACACCGTCGTTACCGTAACACATCTCCAGGGGACAACGTCATTACCGTAACACATCTCCAGAGGACACTGTCGTTACCGTAACACATCTCTAGAGGACACCGTCATTACCGTAACACATCTCCAGAGGACACCGTCGTTACCGTAACACATCTCCAGAGGACACCGTCGTTACCGTAACACATCTCCAGGGGACAACGTCATTACCGTAACACATCTCCAGAGGACACCGTCGTTACCGTAACACATCTCCAGGGGACACCGTCATTACCGTAACACATCTCCAGAGGACACTGTCGTTACCGTAACACATCTCCAGAGGACACCGTCGTTACCGTAACACATCTCCAGAGGACACCGTCGTTACCGTAACACATCTCCAGGGGACAATGTCATTACCGTAACACATCTCCAGAGGACACCGTCGTTACCTCAACACATCTCCAGAGGACACCGTCGTTACCGTAACACATCTCCAGAGGACACCGTCGTTACCGTAACACATCTCCAGAGGACACCGTCGTTACCGTAACACATCTCCAGAGGACACCGTCGTTACCGTAACACATCTCCAGGGGACACCGTCGTTACCGTAACACATCTCCAGGGGACACCGTCGTTACCTCAACACATCTCCAGGGGACAACGTCGTTACCGTAACACATCTCCAGAGGACACCGTCGTTACCGTAACACATCTCCAGGGGACACCATCGTTACCGTAACACATCTCCAGACGACACTGTCGTTACCGTAACACATCTCCAGAGGACACCGTCGTTACCGTAACACATCTCCAGAGGACACCGTCGTTACCGTAACACATCTCCAGGGGACAATGTCATTACCGTAACACATCTCCAGAGGACACCGTCGTTACCTCAACACATCTCCAGGGGACAACGTCGTTACCGTAACACATCTCCAGAGGACACCGTCATTACCGTAACACATCTCCAGGGGACACCATCGTTACCGTAACACATCTCCAGAGGACACTGTCGTTACCGTAACACATCTCCAGAGGACACCGTCGTTACCGTAACACATCTCCAGAGGACACCGTCGTTACCGTAACACATCTCCAGGGGACAATGTCATTACCGTAACACATCTCCAGAGGACACCGTCGTTACCGTAACACATCTCCAGGGGACACCGTCGTTACCGTAACACATCTCCAGGGGACACCGTCGTTATCGTAACACATCTCCAGGGGACACCGTCGTTACCGTAACACATCTCCAGAGGACACCGTCGTTACCGTAACACATCTCCAGAGGACAACGTCATAACCGTAACACATCTCCAGGGGACACCGTCGTTACCGTAACACATCTCCAGAGGACACCGTCGTTACCGTAACACATCTCCAGAGGACAAAGTCATTACCGTAACACATCTCCAGAGGACATCGTCGTTACCTCAACACATCTCCAGGGGACAACGTCATTACCGCTAGACAATGAGGATATTTGGTGAAAAACGTAAACTACTCTCTCCATCCTTGGTGCTATGGCTGGACTACAAAGTGATGCACGGTGGCAGTGTGATGAGATCTGGACGATAATGAATTGTTTCCAGCAGCACATCCCTTCCCTCTCCCTATCAACACTGGATGATTTTGATACTCACATTGAATAATTATCAAGGCTAAATGTATTGTGTTGGTTCAGTTCCTATGAAGACAGTCAGAGGTCATTTGTGTGTAAATGTAGGCTCAAGGTCCAAACCGAATACTTGAGTCTCAATTTCTATGCTCTGCAAAAAAAAAATGGAGGCAAAAGAAACGCACACATGTTTAGGCGAGGTGCTGGCTAGCAGAGTAGAATACCTGTTTAGGAGAGGTGCTGGCTAGCTGAGTAGAACACCTGTTTAGGAGAGGTGCTGGCTAGCAGAGTAGAACACCTGTTTAGGAGAGGTGCTGGCTAACAGAGTAGAACACCTGTTTAGGAGAGGTGATGGCTAACGGAGTCGAACACCTGTTTAGGAGAGGTGCTGGCTAGCTGAGTAGAACACCTGTTTAGGAGAGGTGCTGGCTAACAGAGTAGAACACCTGTTTAGGAGAGGTGATGGCTAGCGGAGTCGAACACCTGTTTAGGAGAGGTGCTGGCTAGCTGAGTAGAATACCTGTTTAGGAGAGGTGCTGGCTAGCGGAGTAGAACACCTGTTTAGGAGAGGTGATGGCTAGCGGAGTCGAACGCCTGTTTAGGTGAGGTGCTGGCTAGCTGAGTAGAACACCTGTTTAGGAGAGGTGCTGGCTAGCAGAGTAGAACACCTGTTTAGGAGAGGTGCTGGCTAGCAGAGTAGAACACCTGTTTAGGAGAGGTGCTGGCTAGCCGAGTAGAACACCTGTTTAGGAGAGGTGCTGGCTAGCAGAGTAGAACACCTGTTTAGGAGAGGTGCTGGCTAGCCGAGTAGAACACCTGTTTAGGAGAGGTGCTGGCTAACAGAGTAGAACACCTGTTTAGGAGAGGTGCTGGCTAACAGAGTAGAACACCTGTTTAGGAGAGGTGCTGGCTAGCTGAGTAGAACACCTGTTTAGGAGAGGTGCTGGCTAGCTGAGTAGAACACCTGTTTAGGAGAGGTGCTGAGTAGAACACCTGTTTAGGAGAGGTGCTGGCTAACAGAGTAGAACACCTGTTTAGGAGAGGTGCTGGCTAGCAGAGTAGAACACCTGTTTAGGAGAGGTGCTGGCTAGCTGAGTAGAACACCTGTTTAGGAGAGGTGCTGGCTAGCGGAGTAGAACACCTGTTTAGGAGAGGTGCTGGCTAACGGAGTAGAACACCTGTTTAGGAGAGGTGCTGGCTAGCAGAGTAGAACACCTGTTTAGGAGAGGTGCTGGCTAGCGGAGTAGAACACCTGTTTAGGAGAGGTGCTGGCTAGCTGAGTAGAACACCTGTTTAGGAGAGGTGCTGGCTAGCAGAGTAGAACACCTGTTTAGGAGAGGTGGTGGCTAGCGGAGTAGAACACCTGTTTAGGAGAGGTGCCGGCTAGCGGAGTAGAACACCTGTTTAGAAGAGGTGCTGGCTAACGGAGTAGAACACCTGTTTAGGAGAGGTGCTGGCTAGCAGAGTAGAACACCTGTTTAGGAGAGGTGCTGGCTAGCAGAGTAGAACACCTGTTTAGGAGAGGTGCTGGCTAGCAGAGTAGAACACCTGTTTAGGAGAGGTGCTGGGTAGCTGTGTAGAACACCTGTTTAGGAGAGGTGCTGGCTAGCGGAGTAGAACACCTGTTTAGAAGAGGTGCTGGCTAACGGAGTAGAACACCTGTTTAGGAAAGGTGCTGGCTAGCAGAGTAGAACACCTGTTTAGGAGAGGTGCTGGCTTGCAGAGTAGAACACCTGTTTAGGAGAGGTGCTGGGTAGCTGTGTAGAACACTTGAAACAGAAAAGGAGACCCTCACACTCTAAGAGCTCAGATGCAATAATCCAATAACCTATTAACCAACGTTTCGACAGACAAGCTGTCTACATCAAGGTATAAGGGTTTACCTTTGAATATATGTCATTATAACACTACTGCGTACGTTGTAATAGTCTATCACAGACTAGTATGTGTACTCACACAGTTAGTCTACTTGTCCCTAGCTGTCCATGTAGTACAGCAGTTCCATTCTACATTGGATTAAATCACTTAGCTTTCCATGAAGTCTGAGCCATAGAATGAGATACATTCTCCCAACCGTGCCCAGCCAGACCCCATTGTCCCACAGTGTTATTATCTGTGTCTATTAGAATGGTTGGACTCACACAGGCTAGCTAATAGACAAGACATGGTCGTGTTCAATATATAGTATATTATGAGGTCACCAGGTGGAACCTAGAAGGATTGATTAATAAAACAGAGCAGGATTATGCCTGTGATCAGTACTGTGTTACACACACACACGCACACACTCTCTTTATGTCTTTGTAAAACATCCCATTGTGCTGACTGCTCTTCCTGCACATGAAAGAGCCCAGTTTGTTGTCATGGCACAAGCAGGTGCAGAGTGCAGTCGTTACAGTCCCCAGTCTGCATTCACTTAGATATCCCACAGTGCTGTGACATTGGGAAGGGGAAACGTGTATGTGCCTGTGTGTGTGTGTGTGTGTGTGTGTGTGTGTGTGTGTGTGTGTGTGTGTGTGTGTGTGTGTGTGTGTGTGTGTGTGTGTGTGTGTGTGTGTGTGTGTGTGTGTGTGTGTGTGTCTGTGCGTGTGTCCGTGTGTGTCCGTGTGTGTGTGTGTGTGTGTGTGTGTGTGTGTGTGTGTGTGTGTGTGTGCGTGTGTCCGTGTGCGTGTGTCCGTGTGTGCGTGTGTCCGTGTGTCCGTGTGTCCGTGTGTCCGTGTGTCCGTGTGTGTGTGTGTGTGTGTGTGTGTGTGTGTGTGTGTGTGTGTGTGTGTGTGTGTGTGTGTGTGTGTGTGCGTGTGTGTGTGCGTGTGTCCATGTGTGTGTGTGTATGTGTGTCTGTAGGCCCCAACGTGAGTAGGTGGTGTTAGGTGTTTGCACCAGGAGCGTATACAAGCATTTTAGCATGCCTGCAGAATAGCCTATTGTAAACATGGCGTATCAACTGATTAATGGTTGGTACATTGCACAGTGAGCCTCAAGAGATGTTGCACAATCTTCACAGTGTGGAAGATTGCTTCACAGCAATGACCATTTTCTTTTTAGCTGTATCTTTTTCATCTTGATATTATGGACAAAAATAAGTACCTAATGCTGTACCGTATTTCGAGGGACCAGATATATGGATTTCAAATCTTATAGCAGGACACAAAACGCCACTTAATTATGAACTCACCTATTATTAAGTAATACCTTTGACAGGATAGAGAGCCAAATCAATACTTACTGGATGTTTGCTACAATGGTATCTGTCTGTAAATTAGAGCAGGACCTGTATTCATAAATCCTCTCCAAGTAGGATTACTGATCTAGGATCAGGTCTTACCCTATCCATGTAATTCTATTCGTTATGATTTAAAAAGGAATACTGTTGCCAGGCCAGGACTTCTACTCTTAGAAGCTTTGTGAATACAGGCCCTGATTGACCATGAAAAGAGACTTCAGATTACTAACCTGGTGTCCATTTGGGAGGGCATTACTTTGCACTTAGTCAACATGAATCATCGTTGATCACTCTCGGTCAATGTCTCTTCTGGGAAATCACTCTTCTGCTTTTGACATTGTCCCCTTGAGGCAGTGATGGAGAGGCACACAAGGTTGTCTAGTGGACGGATCTATAGTAGTTACAATGTAATAGACCATCTCAACAAATTATTATCTGAAAACGCAAGGTTATTGTGGATATTTTATCAGGTCTGTTCATAACGAGGATGTACTTTACACGAGTCTATGTACTATAGCTGGTGTATTTCAGAAGACTTTGAGTTCTCTAGGATTCTTTATACATTCTCAAGGATTCTTAAGAATACTTAAGGATTCTCTCGAATTCTATAAGATTACAGTCTGATTATTCTCTAATATTCAATGGATTTCTCTAGAATTCACCATCTCAGAGCTTTTGTACGATGAGTCATCTAATGACTAACCGTACAGTGCAACCAGGATATTATGTCATGTGAGAGGACATCCACAGTGGAGTTATACCAGCAACACTGATCTGAAGGGACTGCATGTGGTCAGTTTGGTGGATTGTGAGACACCAGTGAACTATTTCTTTGTCGTGGGCTGACCTCACACATACTGTAGGGAGGTGTTGTGTGGAGAGTTTGACAGTTGGTGCTGGAGACTGTTTGGTCAAAGGTTCATACCTCTCTAAACGACTCGGGCATAAACCTATAAATAACACTGTCTCTCTGGTCTAGACGTCTGACTGTCTTCACGAGAATCTTACTCAGGCTGGTGGAGTGCTTCTTCCAGCTTGATTTTCTTCAACCCTACTGTTATTCAGAGCATATAATGAAGTCACATTTCATATTGTTTTGTTCAATGAACATCTGCTGAAGTTTTAGCTCCAAACCACATCTGCGCTTTCCATTCTCCCTTTTGGTCATGTAGGTCATTAAAGCTACACTCAGTTTTTCTTTGGGCACTGTGACTATGCTCATTATACATTCCATGTACATTTTTACTGACCATGTTAATTATACTGACCATGTAACTATTCCCCAGGTCGTTGCTGCAAATGAGAACGTGTTCTCAGTCAACTTACCTGGTAAAATAACGGTAAAATTAAATTAAATAATACTGACCATGTTAATTATACTGGCCATGTTAATTATACTGGCCATGTTAATCATACTGACCATGTTAATTATACTGGCCATGGTAATCATACTGACCATGTTAATTATACTGGCCATGTTAATTATACTGACCATGTTAATCATACTGACCATGTTAATTATCAGACCATAGACACATTAGGAACTTTCCTATTGTATTTACCCCTACAGTAAATGGCTTGTCTTTTTATTACAGTTAGTTGGTTTTTCAATTAGGGACCCATTAACTAACAGTGGTATCATCAAGTCCTTTCATGCTGTTTATGTTGTTGATGAATTACTTCCAGGATGATGTATGGAGGGTTGCTGTGGGTCGGTGTGCTTTCTAAAATGCCAGTCCTACTCAATTTACAGTCCGGTGCCCCTTCCTTGGCTCTGGTCCTCTGAAACACTGCCCTTGGTACCTCCCTGTGACTTTCTTTCATAAAGAGGGTAATGCTCTTTATAGGTCTAGTAGCATCTGACGCCAGGGTACTTCAAGGAGAGAGCAATGGTCTGTGTGAGAGAGAGAGATGCTTCATCATCACCCATCAGAGCCTGCCAACGAACGCAGACAACCGAGAGGGAGGAAAGGGTACAGCGTCGATCTCTTGCCTGGGAGGGGGACATTTCCATCGCGGGGTTTGGTCCTGACTTTGCCTCTGTAATTATTGGGAGAAAAAAAACGTTGAGTGCAGTTGTTGGGTGATGTATTTCCTCATTCATTTTCTTCACATGGAGCCTCTTGTTCTCTACCGCTGTGCCTGCTGTCAGCCTCATTTGAGCAGAAGCTCGTGTCAAGGGAATCTGTGCACTCTCAAATCACACCTGTCTCACACGCGGGTGTTCGGAGGACCCAGTTACAG
Source organism: Salvelinus fontinalis (assembly GCF_029448725.1). Lineage (NCBI taxonomy): Eukaryota > Metazoa > Chordata > Actinopteri > Salmoniformes > Salmonidae > Salvelinus > Salvelinus fontinalis. Next base: position 34,362,390 of record NC_074686.1, on the reverse strand, counting down.
GCAGAGCTTGTTTCCCTTTTTTTCTTTGATATTTCTTTGTTTCTTTTATAAGGAAATATGTATATATAGCATGGAAACTGTCTGTAACACTAGCACTGAATAAAGGTGTAGCATAACAGCTCAAATCTCTACTCTCCTTTTCGGTCTCCTCTCTCATTTTCAATCTCTACCCTCCTTTTCAATCTCCACTCTCCTTTTCAATCTCCACTCTCCTTTTCAATCTCCTTTTCAATCTCCACTCATTTTCAATCTCCACTCTCCTTTTCAATCTCCACTCTCCTTTTCAATCTCCTTTTCAATCTCCACTCATTTTCAATCTCTACTCTCCTTTTCAATCTCTACTCTCCTTTTCAATCTCTACTCTCCTTTTCAATCTCCACTCTCATTTTCAATCTCTACTCTCCTTTTCAATCTCCACTCTCCTTTTCAATCTCTACTCTCCTTTTCAATCTCTACTCTCCTTTTCGGTCTCCTCTCTCCTTTTCAATCTCTACCCTCCTTTTCAATCTCCACTCTCCTTTTCAATCTCCACTCTCCTTTTCAATCTCCTTTTCAATCTCCACTCATTTTCAATCTCCACTCTCCTTTTCAATCTCTACTCTCCTTTTCAATCTCTACTCTCCTTTGCGAACTCTACTCTCCTTGTACATAGCATAAGAATTTCACTGTATCCTGCTACGACATCTTCCCCACCGTGCATGTGACTAATAAACTCATCTAATTTAATCTACTCTCCTTTCCATACGATTGTTATTGTTTCTGCTCGCATTGTTAAGTAAAAAAACCTTAGGATCCCGTACAGAGGCGACTGTTTCCTTATGAGCCTCAGCTGGGCTGTGCTCTGTACAAGGGTGGCCTTTGACCATGTGTGCCGGTGTCTCCTGCGTTGACAGTGAGCACAGCTGCCGGCTCCATGGTCACTATGAACCTGGCCATAAATTCGTCAACCTCTGTGTCATTCCTTTGAAAGCTAAATTACTTTCTCTACAGGGTGTTTTTTGCTTGCTTTTGTACCTGTATAGAGCAAAGAGAAGGATGGAGTCGGATCAGGGTTTTACTGTAATACACAGACTGGTAGGGTGACAAAATTCTGGTAACATTCTAACTGTGATTTCTGGTACCCCTGGGGATTCTGGGAGTAGAGCAGTAGAGGGCTGAACTCAGAAAGTGACAGTAATTGAGATGGGATTCGTAGTGACTGCAATCAGGAAGTGACAGTAATTGTGATGGGAGCAGTAGGGGAGTGAAATCAGGAAGTGACAGTAATTGTGATGGGAGCAGTAGGGGAGTGAAATCAGGAAGTGACAGTAATTGTGATGGGAGCAGTAGGGGAGTGAAATCAGGAAGTGACAGTAATTGAGATGGAAGTAGTAGGGGGCTGAAATCAGGAAGTGACAGAATTTGAGATGGAAGTAGTAGGGGGCTGAAATCAGGAAGTGACAGTAATTGTGATGGGAGCAGTAGGGGAGTGAAATCAGGTAGTGACAGTAATTGAGATGGAAGTAGTAGGGGGCTGAAATCAGGAAGTGACAGTAATTGAGATGTTAGTATTATGGGGCTGAAATCAGGAAGTGACAGTAATTGAGATGGTAGTATTATGGGGCTGAAATCAGGAAGTGACAGTAATTGAGATGGAAGTAGTAGGGGGCTGAAATCAGGAAGTGACAGTAATTGAGATGGTAGTATTATGGGGCTGAAATCAGGAAGTGACAGTAATTGAGATGGAAGTAGTAGGGGGCTGAAATCAGGAAGTGACAGTAATTGAGATGGAAGTAGTAGGGGGCTGAAATCAGGAAGTGACAGTAATTGAGATGGAAGTAGTAGGGGGCTGAAATCAGGAAGTGACAGTAATTGAGATGGTAGTATTAGGGGGCTGAAATCAGGAAGTGACGGTAATTGAGATGGAAGTAGTAGGGGGCTGAAATCAGGAAGTGACAGTAATTGAGATGGTAGTATTAGGGGGCTGAAATCAGGTAGTGACAGTAATTGAGATGGTTGCACTAGGAGGGCGGGGGGGGGGGGGGTATCAGGAAGTGACAGTAATTGAGATGGAAGCAGTAGGGGGCTGAAATCAGGAAGTGACAGTAATTGAGATGGGAGCAGCAGGGGGCTGAAATCAGGAACTGACAGTAATTGAGATAGGAGCAGTAGGGGGCTGAAATCAGGACGTGACAGTAATTGAGATGGGAGCAGTAGGGGGGGGGGGGGGTATCAGGAAGTGACAGTAATTGAGATGGGAGCATTAGGGGACTGAAATCAGGAAGTGACGGTAATTGAGATGGAAGCAGTAGGGTTCTAACATCAGGAAGTGACTGTAATTGAGATGGGAGCATTAGAAGGCTGAAATTAGGTAGTGACAGTAATTGAGACAGAATAAGTAGGGGGCTGAAATCAGGAAGTGACAGTAATTGAGACAGAAGAAGTAGGGGGCTGAAATCAGGAAGTGACAGTAATCGAGATAGGAGCAGTAGGGGGGTGAACTCAGGAAGTTACAGAAATTGAGACGGAAGCAGTAGGGGGCTGAAATGTTAAATACGGTCCTTGTTTCCCCTCCAGCAATCCACTGTGGCTCTGGGCCACATCGGGGACAACAATCAGCTTGACTCCAAAGGGTTTTGCGTACGGAAGAGGGGCCAATAAATGTCAAATCAGCAGGGGATTGGAGGGAGATGGCTGTTTTAGATAAGGTAATAGTCACAGCAGTGGATTGGAGGGTAAACACTCCATTGGACTATGTTAATTCCCTTTAGTGATTGCCAATGTTGTGCTACATAGGAATATTGTCTTACTTGCGCATCTTAATAAACCATTAGCGAGCATTACGGCTTTAGTGAATGTGTGTCAGAGAGGGTACAGAGGACAACAGTTTTGAATCGAGCTTTGGTTTGGATGAGACGGAGGTGGGTTGCATATCCCATGTAATTACAGAGAGGCTCTGACATTTTGGGGTGCCCCACAGGTTGCCTGAGTGTAATTATCTTGTTTGCTGAGTTGTGTTAGGGATTGGTTTTCGTGAAAGGGACAAACTTACATTTCGTTTATGAGCTCACAAGCCCACATTAGACACAGTTTTCTGAATTAACCTTCACAGACATTTTGTATTTTTATGAATCTACTCTGCTATTAATTCCAATAAACAGAAGTGCACATTTTTTAGTTTCTACCCACGACACAGATGTCAATTAAACGTCTATTCCACAGTGGATCAACGTCATTTCATTTAAATGATATGGGAACAACGTTGATTCCACCGGTGTGTACCCAGTGGATAAATACTCTTAATCAGCTTTTCATGACTCCTACAGTTTTACAGTGAGGCTAGCTGCTCTCTAAAAGCCCCAGAAGTGAACAGCTATCCACTACTAGGAAAAGAATGGCCCTTTGTGTAGATACTGTCCTCTTCATTCATTCATTCAGCAATTAATTTACCCGTTTATTTGTTTGTTCATCCATACATTAATTAATTAATCAATTCATCCATTTATTTGTTAATTCATTCATCCATCAATTAATTAATCGATTCATCTTTGATTGAATACAGTAAATCCGCTCACCTCGATCAAGCCTGGTTACAGTATCAGACAGTGTTAGGGGGTAGAACCCTTCTGAGCATGAGGAATACTGAGCTCAGTGTTAGGAGGGAGAACCCTTCTGAGCATGAGGAATACTGAACTCAGTGTTAGGAGGGAGAACCCTTCTGAGCATGAGGAATACTGAACTCAGTGTTAGGAGGGAGAACCCTTCTGAGCATGAGGAATACTGAACTCAGTGTTAGGAGGGAGAACCCTTCTGAGCATGAGGAATACTGAACTCAGTGTTAGGAGGGAGAACCCTTCTGAGCATGAGGAATACTGAACTCAGTGTTAGGAGGGAGAACCCTTCTGAGCATGAGGAATACTGAACTCAGTGTTAGGAGGGAGAACCCTTCTGAGCATGAGGAATACTGAACTCAGTGTTAGGAGGGAGAACCCTTCTGAGCATGAGGAATACTGAACTCAGTGTTAGGAGGGAGAACCCTTCTGAGCATGAGGAATACTGAACTCAGTGTTAGGAGGGAGAACCCTTCTGAGCATGAGGAATACTGAACTCAGTGTTAGGAGGGAGAACCCTTCTGAGCATGAGGAATACTGAACTCAGTGTTAAGAGGGAGAACCCTTCTGAGCATGAGGAACACTGAACTCAGTGTTAGGAGGGAGAACCCTTCTGAGCATGAGGAATACTGAACTCAGTGTTAGGAGGGAGAACCCTTCTGAGCATGAGGAATACTGAACTCAGTGTTAGGAGGGAGAACCCTTCTGAGCATGAGGAATACTGAACTCAGTGTTAGGAGGGAGAACCCTTCTGAGCATGAGGAATACTGAACTCAGTGTTAGGAGGGAGAACCCTTCTGAGCATGAGGAATACTGAGCTCTTTGAACCTAAATGTCATTCCTACAGCGTCAGCACACTTAAGTCTGATTCATGGTGTGTTTTCTTCTGGCCCCTACTACAAATGTAATGTTACGTTTCTGGGGGGATTTTCAAACTCTGTTTAAAATGTCAAGTGTTCCAACTGGAGAAGCAGTGCTTTGCCCTCTAAAGCACCATCACCATTTCTACTACAACCCCGTTCTCTCTTTCTCCCCCTCTCTCCCTCTCTCCCTCTCTCCCCTCTCTCCCCCTCTCTCCCTCTCTCCCCTCTTTCCCTCTCTCCCTCTCTCCCCTCTCTCCCTCTCTCCTTCTCTCCCCTCTCTCCCTCTCTCCTTCTCTCACCTCTCTCCCTCTCTCCCTCGCTCCCTCTCTCCCCTCTTTCCCTCTCTCTCCCTCTCTCCCTCTCTCCCCTCTCTCCCTCTCTCCTTCTCTCCCCTCTCTCCCTCTCTCCCCTCTTTCCCTCTCTCTCCCTCTCTCCCTCTCTCCCCTCTCTCCCTCTCTCCTTCTCTCCCCTCTCTCCCTCTCTCCTTCTCTCCCCTCTCTCCCTCTCTCCTTCTCTCCCCTCTCTCCCTCTCTCCCTCTCTCCCTCTCTCCCCTCTTTCCCTCTCTCCCCCTCTCTCCCTCTTTTTACCTCTCTCTTCCATATTATAACTTGTAGGAATTATATAGGATTGTATGTCAATTCCGTTACTTTACCTCTGTTTCCTGAAGCAGCTTTCTTCTCCAGTTGTTCTGCATACCTGGACAGTTCCAGCGTGGTCTGGCTGGTATTGATCTGTGTTGCTGGTATAATCACTGTGTCATGCTGCACTGCTTTCGTGTCAGACAACACATGCTTTTTGCACTTCATTAACCTTCATTGGGCCCTGTCAAAATGTCTGCTTCCTTTTCGCCCCCCTCTCTCCCAAAGCACAAATGATTCTTTAAGGGGTGTCCTTTTCTAGTACAGTGTCGTGCAGCGTAACAGAAGGACATCCATGATCTCAACCAAGTAGCACCATAACAGATATTCTTATTTTCTTCCTGAATTCCCTTTCAAAGCTTAAGTCATGCATTGCTCCAAAATGCATTCGCTTTGTAACTGCTCAGATGCCAAAATACTGTTCAGTTAGATGTGTCCTAATGTTAGACTGTTCCTCTGTTCAGTTAGATGTGTCCTAATGTTAGACTGTTCCTCCTGTTCAGTTAGATGTGTCCTAATGTTAGACTGTTCCTCTGTTCAGTTAGATGTGTCCTAATGTTAGACTGTTCCTCCTGTTCAGTTAGATGTGTCCTAATGTTAGACTGTTCCTCTGTTCAGTTACATGTGTCCTAATGTTAGACTGTTCCTCTGTTCAGTTAGATGTGTCCTAATGTTAGACTGTTCCTCCTGTTCAGTTAGATGTGTCCTAATGTCAAATCAAATAAAAATAAAATAAAAATGTATTTGTCACATACACATGGTTAGCAGATGTTAATGCGAGTGTAGCGAAATGCTTGTGCTTCTAGTTCCGACAATGCAGTAATATCCAACAAGTAATCTAACCTAACAATTCCACAACTACTACCTTATACACACAAGTGTAAAGGGATAAAGAATATGTACATAAAGATATATGAATGAGTGATGGTACAGAACGGCATAGGCAAGACGCAGTAGATGGTATAGAGTACAGTATATACATATGAGATGAGTAATGTAGGGTATGTAAACATAAAGTGGCATAGTTTAAAGTGGCTAGTGATACATGTATTACATAAAGATGGCAAGATGCAGTAGATGATATAGAGTACAGTATATACATAAACATACGAGATGAGTAATGTAGGGTATGTAAACATTATATTAAGTGGCATTGTTTAAAGTGGCTAGTGGTAAATTTTTACATATTTTCCATCAATTCCCATTATTAAAGTGCCTGGAGTTGAGTCAGTATGTTTTGTTGGCAGCGGCCGCTAAATGTTAGTGGTGGCTGTTTAACAGTCTGATGGCCTTGAGATAGAAGCTGTTTTTCAGTCTCTCGGTCCCTGCTTTGATGCACCTGTACTGACCTCGCCTTCTGGATGATAGCGGGGTGAACAGGCAGTGGCTTGGGTGGTTGTTGTCCTTGATGATCTTTATGGCCTTCCTGTGACATCGGGTGGTGTAGGTGTCCTGGAGGGCAGGTAGTTTGCCCCCGGTGATGCGTTCTGCAGACCTCACTACCCTCTGGAGAGCCTTACGGTTGTGGGCGGAGCAGTTGCCATACCAGGCGGTGATACAGCCCGACAGGATGCTCTCGATTGTGCATCTGTAGAAGTTTGTGAGTGCTTTTGGTGACAAGCCGAATTTCTTCAGCCTCCTGAGGTTGAATGTTGGACTAATGTTAGACTGTTCCTCTGTTCAGTTAGATGTGTCCTATTGTTAGACTGTTCCTCCTGTTTAGTTAGATGTGTCCTAATGTTAGACTTTTCCTCCTGTTCAGTTAGATGTGTCCTAATGTTAGACTGTTCCTCCTGTTCAGTTAGATGTGTCCTAATGTTAGACTGTTCCTTTGTTCAGTTAGATGTGTCCTAATGTTAGACTGTTCCTCCTGTTCAGTTAGATGTGTCCTAATGTTAGACTGTTCCTCTGTTCAGTTAGATGTGTCCTAATGTTAGACTGTTCCTCCTGTTCAGTTAGATGTGTCCTAATGTTAGACTGTTCCTCTGTTCAGTTAGATGTGTCCTAATGTTAGACTGTTCCTCTGTTCAGTTAGATGTGTCCTAATGTTAGACTGTTCCTCTGTTCAGTTAGATGTGTCCTATTGTTAGACTGTTCCTCCTGTTTAGTTAGATGTGTCCTAATGTTAGACTTTTCCTCCTGTTCAGTTAGATGTGTCCTAATGTTAGACTGTTCCTCTGTTCAGTTAGATGTGTCCTAATGTTAGACTGTTCCTCCTGTTCAGTTAGATGTGTCCTAATGTTAGACTGTTCCTCTGTTCAGTTAGATGTGTCCTAATGTTAGACTGTTCCTTTGTTCAGTTAGATGTGTCCTAATGTTAGACTGTTCCTCTGTTCAGTTAGATGTGTCCTAATGTTAGACTGTTCCTCTGTTCAGTTAGATGTGTCCTATTGTTAGACTGTTCCTCCTGTTTAGTTAGATGTGTCCTAATGTTAGACTGTTCCTCCTGTTCAGTTAGATGTGTCCTAATGTTAGACTGTTCCTCTGTTCAGTTAGATGTGTCCTAATGTTAGACTGTTCCTCCTGTTCAGTTAGATGTGTCCTAATGTTAGACTGTTCCTCTGTTCAGTTAGATGTGTCCTAATGTTAGACTGTTCCTCTGTTCAGTTAGATGTGTCCTAATGTTAGACTGTTCCTCTGTTCAGTTAGATGTGTCCTATTGTTAGACTGTTCCTCCTGTTTAGTTAGATGTGTCCTAATGTTAGACTTTTCCTCCTGTTCAGTTAGATGTGTCCTAATGTTAGACTGTTCCTCTGTTCAGTTAGATGTGTCCTAATGTTAGACTGTTCCTCCTGTTCAGTTAGATGTGTCCTAATGTTAGACTGTTCCTCTGTTCAGTTAGATGTGTCCTAATGTTAGACTGTTCCTTTGTTCAGTTAGATGTGTCCTAATGTTAGACTGTTCCTCTGTTCAGTTAGATGTGTCCTAATGTTAGACTGTTCCTCTGTTCAGTTAGATGTGTCCTATTGTTAGACTGTTCCTCCTGTTTAGTTAGATGTGTCCTAATGTTAGACTTTTCCTCCTGTTCAGTTAGATGTGTCCTAATGTTAGACTGTTCCTCTGTTCAGTTAGATGTGTCCTAATGTTAGACTGTTCCTCCTGTTCAGTTAGATGTGTCCTAATGTTAGACTGTTCCTCTGTTCAGTTAGATGTGTCCTAATGTTAGACTGTTCCTTTGTTCAGTTAGATGTGTCCTAATGTTAGACTGTTCCTTTGTTCAGTTAGATGTGTCCTAATGTTAGACTGTTCCTCCTGTTCAGTTAGATGTGTGCTAATGTTAGACTGTTCCTCTGTTCAGTTAGATGTGTCCTAATGTTAGACTGTTCCTCCTGTTCAGTTAGATGTGTCCTAATGTTAGACTGTTCCTCTGTTCAGTTAGATGTGTCCTAATGTTAGACTGTTCCTCCTGTTCAGTTAGATGTGTCCTAATGTTAGACTGTTCCCCTGTTCAGTTAGATGTGTCCTAATGTTAGACTGTTCCTCTGTTCAGTTAGATGTGTCCTAATGTTAGACTGTTCCTCTGTTCAGTTAGATGTGTCCTAATGTTAGACTGTTCCTCCTGTTCAGTTAAATGTGTCCTAATGTTAGACTGTTCCTCTGTTCAGTTAGATGTGTCCTAATGTTAGACTGTTCCTCCTGTTCAGTTAGATGTGTCCTAATGTTAGACTGTTCCTCCTGTTCAGTTAGATGTGTCCTAATGTTAGACTGTTCCTCCTGTTCAGTTAGATGTGTCCTAATGTTAGTCTGTTCCTCTGTTCAGTTAGATGTGTCCTAATGTTAGACTGTTCCTCTGTTCAGTTAGATGTGTCCTAATGTTAGACTGTTCCTCTGTTCAGTTAGATGTGTCCTAATGTTAGACTGTTCCTCCTGTTCAGTTAAATGTGTCCTAATGTTAGACTGTTCCTCTGTTCAGTTAGATATGTCCTAATGTTAGACTGTTCCTCTGTTTAGTTAGATGTGTCCTAATGTTAGACTGTTCCTCTGTTGAGTTAAATATGTCCTCATGTTTTATTCACGAGCAGCGATGAATGTGTAATGGGCAGATTGGGGGGCGATGACAAGCGACAAGTGATTTCAGTTTTATAATGGTGCCAGATCCCCCTAGTTCAGTACAACTCACTTGCTTCTCCATCCAAAGAGCATTACAGAAACGTTTGCCCATATGTGTGTGTGTAGGGTTTCAAAAAGAGGGTATATTAATCTGTTTACCAGTAAACTACCCCGAATTTGGGTATCTTTCAAGGATTTTATGTAATCTGTCACAAGACATCTAGTGGCTCTTTTGGGTACTTCAGATTATCACATGTCTGTGATTATCTCGGGCCCTCTCTCTGGCCTTATCACATGTAAAATATATGCAATAATTAAATAAGATTACTTAAAAATAAGCAATCAACTTAGTGAATACCATTTGTTGTTTAATATAAAAGTTTCCGCATGAAATATTCTTTATTTATTATTTTTACACACTTATTTAGTTTACTTTTTTGTCAATGTTTTGGCGTCAAACTGGTGGTAGTTGTGAAAAAAGTAAATAGTTGGAAGAGTTGCAGAAGTAATGCCATTGTTGATTAGATGCTTTTTTTTCAATAATTAGGCTATTTACTCTTGAACAATATGGTCTATGTACTAGAAACTCATGGACGTTTTATTTTATTTTATTTAACCCCTATTTTACCAGGTAAGTTGACTGAGAACACATTCTCATTTACAGCAATGACCTGGGGAGTAGATACAGGATGAGAGGAGGGGAGATAAAGGAGCCAATTGGAAGGACAATATGGACACAGATATAAAAAATAAATACTATATATGAATATTTTCATAAAAAGTTATTAAATTATAAATTACCAAAATTACAATAGATTGCAATAAATGTTCTGTTAATTACCAAAATTACTGAAGAAACTAAATTACAAGTAACTTTGCAACCCTATGTGTACGTCTGTGTGTGTGTGTGCGTTTGTGTGCGTGTGTGTGTGTGTGTGTGTGTGTGTGTGTGTGTGTGTGTGTGTGTGTGTGTGTGTGTGTGTGTGTGTGTGTGTGTGTGTGTGTGTGTGTGTGTGTGTGTGTGTGGAGAATGCCTTGTGATCTGGCCGACGTGCAATCGTTAGATCCCAAGAGGAAAGAGGAGCTGGCTAGGCACGGAGGAAGTACACAGGCATAGCTGTCCATCTCACAATTGTTCAATGATGTTTAGCCACAACTTAATGGCCCTCCAATTCAGTGCCTGGTGATCGATATGCTTCCAGCTGTGCGCCTGATACCCACAGTCAATTCTAAGTTAAAGTCAAGATGCTCCACTGGGTACACCAGGGGAATCAACATCTGTAGACACATCTCAGCACTGTCTCCCAGAAACAGAGCTTTTTAAGTATTTAAATGTATAGTCTTCGTAATAGTATACAGTGCATTAGGGAAGTATTCAGACCCCTTCACCTTTTCCACATTTTGTTACGTTTCAGCCTTATTCTAAAAAGGGATGAAATAAAAAATAAATCCTCATTAACCTACACACAATACCCCATAATTACAAAATTAAAATACCTTATTTACAGAAGTATTCAGACCATTTGTTATAAGACTCGACCATAAGCTCAGGTGCATCCTGTTTCCATTGATCATCATTGAGATGTTTCTACAACTTGATTGGAGTCCACCCGTGGTAAATTCAATTGATTGGACATGATTTGGAAGGCACACACCTGTCTATATAAGTCCCACAGTTGACAGTGCATGTCAGCGCAATAACCAAGTCATGAGGTTGAAGGAATTGTCCGTAGAGCTCCGAGACAGGATTATGTTGAGGCACAGATCTGGGGAAGGGTACTACTACATTTCTTCAGCATTGAATGTTCCCAAGATCAAGGTGGCCTCCATCATTCTTAAATGGAAGACGTTTGGAACCAACAAAACTCTTTCCTAGAGCTGTCCGCCCGGCCAAACTGAGCAATCAGGGGAGAAGGGCCTTGGTCAGGGAGGTGACCAAGAACCCAATGGCCACTGACAGAGCTCCAGAGTTCCTTTGTGGAGGTGGGAGAACATTCCAGAAGGACAACTATCTCTACAGCACTCCACCAATCAGGCCTCCATGGTAGAGTGGCCAGACGGAAGCCACTCCTCAGTAAAAGGCACATGACAGCCCACTTGGAGTTTGCCAAAAGGCACCTAAAGGCCTCTCAGACCATGAGGAACAATGAAACCAAGATTTAACTCTTTGCCCTGAATGCCAAGCGTCACGTTTGGAGGAAACCAGGCACCGCTCATCACCTGGCCAATACCATCCCTACGGTGAAGCATGGTGGTGGCAACATCATGCTGTGGGCATGTTTTTCAGAGGCAGGGACTGGAAGACTAGTCAGGATCGAGGGAAAGATGAACTGAGAATTTTACAGAGAGATCCTTGATGAAAACCTGCTCCAGAGCGCTCCGGACCTCACACTGGGGGCAAAGGTTCACCTTCCAACAGGACAATGACCCTAAGCACACAGCCAAGAGCCAAGAGCCAAGCATCCAACAGCCAAGCACACAGCAGGAGTGGCTTCAGGACAAGTCTCTGAATGTCCTTGTGTGGCCTATGTTAGATGCTCCCCATCCAACCTGACAAAGCTTGAGAGGATCTGCAGAGGAGAATGGGAGAAACTCCCCAAATACAGGTGTGCCAAGGTTTTAGTGTCATACCCAAGAAGATTTCAGGCTGTAATCGCTGCCAAAGATGATTCAACAAAGTACTGAGTAAAGGGTCAGGACACTTATGTAAATGTGATATTTCAGTTTTTTATTTATGATACAATTGCAAAAATATCTATGCTTTGTCAATATAGGGTATTGTGTGTAGATCGATGAGGATTTAATTAGTATTTTTTTTCATTTTAGAATAAGGCTGTAACGTAATTTTTCTTTTTTTGGGGGGGGAGGGGTAAAGGGATCTGAATACTTTCCAAATGCACTGTATGTTAATCTAGCAAACCAGGCAACTAAGAGCAACTTTCTAAACAATGTTTTGGTTCATTTCTAGCTTGTTAGCTAGCTAGCTAATGTTAAGTTAGCTGGCTAGCTAATGTTATGTTAGCTAGCTAGCTAATGTTAAGTTAGCTGGCTAGCTAATGTTAAGTTAGCTGGCTAGCTAATGTTATGTTAGCTAGCTAGCTAATGTTGTTAGCTGGCTAGCTAATGTTATGTTAGCTAGCTAGCTAATGTTAAGTTAGCTGGCTAGCTAATGTTAAGTTAGCTGGCTAGCTAATGTTATGTTAGCTAGCTAGCTAATGTTAAGTTAGCTGGCTAGCTAATGTTATGTTAGCTAGCTAGCTAATGTTAAGTTATCTGGCTAGCTAATCTTAAGTTAGCTGGCTAGCTAATGTTATGTTAGCTAGCTAGCTAATGTTAAGTTAGCTGGCTAGCTAATGTTAAGTTAGCTGGCTAGCTAATGTTAAGTTAGCTGGCTAGACAGTTCAATTAATGGCCATATCATAGTTGACAACATCTTGACTTTAGCAAATTTGTATTCATTATTACACGAAAATAAACTCTCAACAAGATCATTATTTACAAGTTAATGGCAAGCTAATTACAGAAAATAACTTACGGTTGTGATTGTGACGAAATAAAAGCAGGGCATTCTACCTGAGAATTTTAGAACTTGGACACTGTCTCCTTCGCCTAACGTTATATCCTAATTTGACTTTAGTGCAGGTCATGTTGTTTGTCACATTACCGTCTCTGGTAAAACACACACTATCTCAAATAAAATCTAAGTTTATTTGTCATGGATAGGATACAGAAGGCGTCAATGGTACAGTGAAATGGCTACTTGCGTAGTGAAGTATTTTGTTTAAACATATAGCTAGCTAGCTAAACAATGAACCATAATCCCAACTCATAACATTACTATCATGTATGATTCTGCAGGTAGCTAAAGCTAACAGACTAGGTTCAATGTTAAATAGCTAGCTATAATAATAATAATAATACTACACAGGTCATACACGTAATGTTAGTTAGTGAGCCAGCCAGCCAAGGTTAGCTAGCTAGCTAACAGTACGCTATAACTTGCAATGAAAACAACTTTCTGACACATTTAGAAATGTATAATATCTAAAAATGTAGCTAGCTAGACTCTCTTTGTAGCTAGCTAGACAGGTGTTTTACACAACAGCCTTCTGTGTGTTCTCTTTTTGACTCCCTCCTAATATTTGTAATCAATCGCCAGAATTTTCTCCATCTCATTAGCTATCATAGTCTGATTCCACCGGGCAATCCACTGTTTTCAAAACTCGGTCAACTTCTTCCGTGACAACAACACTTTTGATTGCCGTTTCAGAAGACTCTGCAATGTCTGTTTCATTTCAAATGTTTTTACCTAAATCAGGGATTTCCTCATCGTGTGATTCATTTTCAGAGTCCGAGAGAGTCAGCATGGGATAATCGTCCTCCAGAAAGTGGAGAGCATTAGCAACACTTCGTGAATCCTTTCAAAAAAGCTACGTTAGAAAGGATTACCTACAGATACTGAGCAGCTCATGTTATAGACAGAAATTCATCTCTCGTCATGTCCAGCCCATCCATTATATCATTCAATCATTGCTAGCGGGAAGGTTCCTGTCTTTTCCGTGGGTAAACCAACAAGGCTTGTAATTATTCTTTTTTTCGTAGTTACAGATGGCATACATTTTGATAAAAAATGAATGTTTATGTTCAAATGCCTCTCCTGTGAAATAGTGATGTGCGACATACGCCTAGTTTCCTGATTGGGTGGTGAACTGTTGAGTGTGAAAAACCCAGCAGCGTTGCATTTCTTGACACTCTCAAACCAGTACGCCTGGCACCTACTACCATATCCCATTCAAAGGCACCTGAATATTTTGCCCATTCACCGTCTGAATAACACACATGCACATTCTGGATCGAATCCACAGGCTGACAAGGTAAAAATCTGTCGTTCTGCCCCTGAGCAAACCAGTTAACCCACTGTTCCCCGGGCGCCGAACACGTGGATGTCGAATAGACATCTCTCTCTCTCAGCTTCTATATACTGTATATGTGTGTGTCTTCAGAAAGTATTCACCACCTTTTACTTATTGTTGTGTTACAGCCTCAATTTAAAATTGATTATTTGTTTTGTTAATTGTTAATTGTTTTTGTCGCTGATCTACACACAATACTCCATAATGTCAAAGTGGAATTTTGTTTGTAGAAATTTAAGCTGAAATCTCTTAAATCAATAAGTATTCAATCCCGTTGTTATGAAAAGCCTAAATAAGTTCAGGAGTAAAAATGTGCTGAACAAATCACATAATAAGTTGCATGGACTCACTCATTACACACATACAATTATCTGTAAGATCCCTCAATCGGGTAGTGAATTTCAAGCACAGATTCAATCACAAAGACCAGGGATGTTTTTCAATGCCTCACAAAGAAGGCACTGATTGGTAGATGTGTAGAAATATAAAGCAGATGCTGAATATCTCTTTGAGCATGGTAAAGTTATTAATTAGGATTTGGATGATGTATCAATACACCCAGTTACCACAGAGGCAGGCGTCCTTCCTAACTCAGTTGCCGGGAAGGAAGAAAACGGCTCAGGGATTTCACCATGAGGCCAGTGGCGACTTTAAAGCAGTTACAGAGTTTAATGGCTGTGATATAAGAAACCTTAGGATGGATACACTAGGGCTGGTACGGTGACCGTATTACCACCACACCGACGGCCACAAGTCATGACAGCAGTCAAATTCCTTTAGTCATGGTAATTATGCTTCTCCAAGCTCTGATGCTGCTGTTACTCATTAGTAGCCTACCAAACTTGCTAACTGTCTGGTACTCAGCACTGTATTGTCACTCTAATCACTCTGACATCAATGCAAATGTAATTGAAAATCTAATCAAACACTTCATGAGAGCATGAGCTCATCATTTCTATAGGCTATGCAATTGCTTGAGGAAACAGAGTGATGGCCTCTATTAAAAAGAGGATGATCCCATCAGCTTTCTATAGGCAAGGCCTACTATATTTATTTCTCAACTTTCCTAATATTAAGCACATTGCTTCTCTTTACAACAGCAATGTAGCCTACCTGGCTAGGATGAAAATGAACCACGGGAAAGCGTTCTACATTTGCTATTTAAGTGCATAGATGCCATGTAATTTTTTTACACTGCCCCCGTTTTTCGAGACAGGTGCATGTTAATGGTCCATTCTAAATCAAAACTAATTTCACACATATATTATTTAATAGATGTAAAGAAGGTTAATTCAAGAATAGTGTGATGGTGAAAATATTAGCCTATCACTTGTGAATGATGCCCAGCTTAAGGCAAGAAATAGTGCATGCTTTTTTGTGTGATTTGTTTTAAATCACAGTCCCACACCTCCCACATGTAGCTTAGCCCATAGCCCTATATGTTTTGAGAAGGTTTGTATCACAACTAAAAGGGACAAATAAACATGCCTAACTGGCATACTATGCACAGCGCGTGAGTTTCAAGTTTGGGGAAGATAATTTTCACCATTAAAATCCACCTTTTTATAAAAGCATTACATGCATAGTCACATTTATAGTCACTTTTGAGAATACGGCCACACAAAGGGGATGCAGCCGGGAAGTTTGATGCATTATCAAGTACTTTTCAAATTGTGAATGAGCGACTGATGAAGTGTGTACAGCTTACGCAAAAAAACTAAGCAGAGCTCATGCGTTTCATGCAACTTTTTTCAAATCATAATTACAGTCGCATCATGCAGGCTTAGAATGTATTAAAAATCAAAACATATAGCCCAACATTTGTATCACAACTAAAGTTACATAAATAACTCTAAATTAAGCATATAGGAGGACCTGTTTCTTTGTTAACTACTCAACACAGAATAGCCGCATGTGCGCACTCCCTCAAATCATTTGGAAAAAAATTGCCTTTCTATTTCATTCAGCTATGTTCAATTGTATTCTTCATACTATAATATAAAATAATGCCACGTCATTCTAAGCAAATCTTGTCTGCTAAATGAACTATTATAGCCCACAGCCATATGGCATAGTCAGATCAGGGCCTAACATAAGGACAACTCAGAGTATACTATTCTGTTATTCTGAAATAGACTACACTTTCTTCATATTTTTTTTTTTTTAGACCTGTCTAAATTAAATAATGGTTTATTGTGAGGGTATAGGCTATATTACGTGGGTTTATTAGACTTTTTAAAATGTAGATGTTCTGAAGGTCTGCATCAGTGGCTTGTAGGCTGTGTGGAAGCCAGGAGATGCTAAATGTGTTTATGTTAATTAACAGTCAGTTACTGTAAGACCGGCAGATATTTGCTTGGCAATCACCGGCTGACAACATTTTATGACCGCCTCAGCCCTAGGATCAACAACATTGTAGTTACTCCACAATACTAACCTAAATGACAGAGTGTAAAGAAGGAAGCCTGTACAGAATACAAATATTCCTAACCATGCATTCTGTTTGCAACAAGGGACTTAAGAAAATATTGCAAATTTGATTTCATTTGAAAACATTTGGCAAAAAAATTCACTTTTAGAAAGCATTATGATTGGTCCAAATCCAACACAACACATCACTCAGTACCTCACTGAGTAGCACTCTCTTTTTTCAAGTTTTGTGCCAATGTCTGTAAATGTCATCCTAGAATTGTGTATAATCTTTAATCTAATGTCCATTCGCCCAGATGACCTTGTTATCTTTGCGACAGCACTGTCTCTTAATTGTTTTGCTTTGCTTCGATCGTCCAACCAAGGCTCGTCGTTGGGCAGATAAGACCAGATCGTCAGAGAGTCGATTGTTTTGACCAGACAGACACTATAACCTCGTCTGGCTATTAGGATACTCCCTCCCTCCCTTCCTCCTTCTTAAAGTCCTCTCCTCATGAACACAATCTCCACTTAATATAAAGAGCTGCACTTATACACCTTATCAGGCCAATTAGTAGTCTGTCAATGAAGCTTTGGCTGTAGTACTACCAGGCCTATGTTGGATAAGACAGGCCTGTGTTGGATATACAGGCCTATGTTGTTCAAGACAGGCCTGTGTTGGATATACAGGCCTATGTTGGATAAGACAGGCCTGTGTTGGATATACAGGCCTATGTTGGATAAGACAGGCCTGTGTTGGATATACAGGCCTATGTTGTTCAAGACAGGCCTGTGTTGGATATACAGGCCTATGTTGGATAAGACAGGCCTGTGTTGGATATACAGGCCTATGTTGGATAAGACAGGCCTGTGTTGGATATACAGGCCTATGTTGTTCAAGACAGGCCTGTGTTGGATATAACTACTATGTACCGTACAATATGGTTGTTTTAATAGATGGATTGTTGAAAGTGGGGATGTTTCGTTGATGGCTTATTTGGTGCACAGACTTATGGAATGATGAATGAATCACTTCCACATGTACAATTACGCACACTCTCACTGTGTATCCTACTCCAAGTAGGTCAGAGTAGACTGATAAGACTGCTGGGATTCAGTGGAATGATATATGGTACATAACATTCTGAGATTAGAATTAAAATGGATAATGGAACACAATTGGTGATGACATAATTATGCATCGTTCACTACCTCGCTCATTATCTCACCCATTCTCCCCCTTTCTTGCCATTTGTTTAATCTGTTGTTATATGTTCTAAATTAGTTTCGGTATGGTTTAGGTTCCGTTTCGAGGCAATTGTCAGTGTGATTAACACACTTAACTGCACTTTCAACCGTTAGGAGAAGGAGGGGCAACAGGGGAAAAACATTCCCCTAAAAATGACATGCCCTTGTTAAACTGGTTATAACTCCAGTTCTGTTTGTCATATTAAGATTCTAACACAGATAGTGTGTTACATAGGCTTATTTAAGAAAAATCAAGGATAAAGAGGGGCAAGACTTAAAAAATGGCATAGTAAAACAAAAAATATACAGTAGCTATTACACTGAAAGAATGCTATTGTTTGAGGAGACTGAACAGTTTTGATATTGAAAATATTTTAATAAACACATTTATTTGGGCAGTCTTTTGAAAACAAATGCAATGGTTCATTGGATCAGTCTAAAACGTTGCACATACACTGCTGCCGTCTAGTGGCCAACATCTAAATTGCACCTGGACTGGAATAATACATTATGGCCTTTCTCTTGCATTTCAAAGCTGATGGTACAAAAAAAATACAAAAGAACGGTTGGTTTTTTCTTTGTATTATCTTTTACCAGATCTATTGTGTTATATTCTCCTACATCCCTTTCACATTTCCACAAACTTCAAAGTGTTTCCTTTCAAATGGTACCAAGATTATGCATATCCTTGCTTCAGGGCTTGAGCTACAGGCAGTTAGATTTGGGTATGTAATTTTAGGCAAAAATTGAAAAAAAATCCATAAGAGGATCCGCCCCTTTGTATGCTTCCAGACAGAGATTGAAAAAAACATGATTTTAAAAGACGGAACGACTTCTGAAAGGTAGCCTGGAAGTGAAGAACATTCGATTTGGTGAATTTTAAATTGAATAAATGCATGTGTGCGGGTAACAGTAAGCCTACTTCAGAGTCTATATTTTCATATGTTGATGCCCAGAGTATATATCATTGCATCATTGCCCACTGAATGAGACGTCATGAAAACTGTTATATAAAACAACACTTGTACTTACAATGTACAACTCTGTATTACCTTTCCTTTTCATGATCAGGTACATTACATTCTGTCTTGTAACCCATGCATTTCAAATAATAGTCCTGGAATAGGGACTGAAATATGGCCTGCAAAAAAAGCATGGTTGATACTGGCTGTGAGACTAGCCCCCTGTCAGATGCATAATGAACATCTTAGTCATTTAACAGATGCTTCTTATCCAGAGCGACTTAGAATTAGGGTTAAGTGCCTTGCTCAAGGGAACATCGACACATTTTTCAACATGTCGGCTTGGGGATTTGAACCAGTGACCTTTCAGTTTTTGGCCCATCACTCTTAACCGCTAAGCTATCTGTCGACCCATCAATATACTTTTCTGTCTGCTGGACTTGTACGGATACTAAAATGGCCATTGTCACTTTGTCTCAATAACACCCCTCCCTCCAGTCCCCACTCCCCAGTTACATCTGAAATGCCCTGCAGTTTAGTGCTAAGTTTTTGTTATTTTCATTCTCCCCTTCCTTTCTGCTAATTTCTTCTCCCTTCCTCTCATCAATCCTGCCTGTTGCTGTGGACATTCTGGAATTTTTGACTTTCATTGAAGAGTTGTTCATTAGTTATTTTCTTTCATCGTTACTTACAGAGGCATTTTTAAACTGTGTTTTTCCATACTGAGATGTACCTTAATTCAATGTAATGATTGTTTGGACTTGGCATAATGAGTTCTTTCGATTTTGACCTCAGGCATTTTTACCACAGATTTTTGATATGCTTATAGAACTTAATACTCTCCGTAGCCGATGTAAGACCTTTAAACAGATCAACATTCACAAGGCTGCAGGGCCAGACGGATTACCGGGACGTGTACTCTGAGCATGCGCTTACCAACTGGCAAGTGTCTTCACTGACATTTTCAACCTGTGCCGAGTCTGTAATACCTACATGTTTCAAGCAGACCACCATAGTCCCTGTGCAAAAGAACACTAAGGTAACCTGCCTAAATGACTACCGACCCGTAGCACTCACGTCGGTAGCCATGAACTGCTTTGAAAGGCTGGTCATGACTCACAACAACACCATGATCCCAGAAACCCTAGTCCCACCCCATTTTGCATACAGATCTACAGATGATGCAATCTCTATTGCACTCCACACTGCCCTTTCCCACCTGGACATAAGGAACACCTACGAGAGAATGCTATTCATTGACTACAGCTCAGCGTTCAACACCATAGTGCCCTCAAAGCTCATCATTAAGCTATGGACCCTGGGACTAAACACCTACCTCTGCAACTGGATCCTGGACTTCCTGACGCGCTGCCTGCAGGTGGTAAGGGTGGGCAACAACACATCTGCCATGCTGATCCTCAACATGGGGGCCTCTCAGGGTGCATGCTCAGTCCCCTCCTGTACTCTCTGTTCGCCCATGACTGTGTGACCAAGCACGACTGCAACACCATCAGTAAGTTCGCCGACGACACAGCGGTGGTATGCCTGATCACGACAACGATGAGACAGCCTATAGGGAGGAGGTCAGAGACCTGGCAGCGTGATGCCAGGACAACAACCTCTCCCTCAACGTGATCAAGTCAAAGGAGATGATTGTGGACTACAGGAAAAGGAGGGCTGAGCACGCCCCCATTCTCATTGACGGGGCTGTAGTGGAGCAAGTTGAGAGCTTCAAGTTCCTTGGTGTCAACATCAACAACAAACTATTATGGTCCAAACACACCAAGACTGTCATAAAGAGGGCACAACAAAGCCTATTCCCCCTCAGGAGACTGAAAATATTTGGCATGGGTCCTCAGATCCTCAAAAGGTTCTACAGCTGCACCATTGAGAGCATCCTGTCTGGTATAACAACTGCTCGGCCTCCGACCACAAGGCGCTACAGAGGGTAGTGTGTACTGCCCAATACATCACTGGGGCCAAGCTTCCTGCCATCCAGGACCTCTATACCAGGCGGTGTCAGAGGAAGGCTCTAAAAATTGTCACAGGCTCAAGCTACCCTAGTCATAGACTCTGCTACCGTACGGCAAGCGGTACCGGAGCGTCAAGTCTAGGTCCAAAAGGCTTCTTAACAGCTTCTACCCCCAAGTCATAAGACTGCTGAACACCTGTTGTATTCGGCACATGTGACAATTCAAAAAAAAAAAGATTTGATAACTGTTAAGGATTACTATGGCATCCTTTGTTCTGTGTAATTTCCATGGATATTGTGTTCTTGTTTTCACTAGCTGTGTTCTTCTCTTCTGAAATGTTTATTCGTGTTAGTTACCAGTCTCACACACAGTAGTGGTTTCTTTAAAAATCTCACATGAAAATGTAGATTAGCGATGGGAATACTCATTAGCTATTCATAGTACGTCCCTTTATTGTGATAAAAGTGGAGACATTCCTGTGATGTTGTCATTTTGTATCTAATAACTCCCAAATAACAGATAAGTATAGAAAATACATGTCTTGTTTCTTTTGCAAAGGACCTGTATTGATTATCTATTACAATTTGTTCATCTCATTACAGTGGCCATTATTTATAAGGATATTTGTTTAAATGCCCAATGCAGATGTGTTTATATCAATACCAAATATTTTACAATTAAGTAGGCCTACCTTACTGTAATAGATTCCCATTAAAATCTGCAAAAAAAGTTTTTTAGCAAAACACTATTTCTCAAGCAAGAATTTTGCGAGGACTGTCTGGGAGTGGTCTTAGTGGGGGGAGAAAAATAGAAAACTAGCTGCTATTGGCAGAGAGGTTTGGAACTCTCTTTGAATTGGTCTATTAACCAACTTACACGCATAGTGATGTCACCATGGAATGCTGAATCTCCAGCCCATGCAAACCTGCTGCTTAGAAGGCCCTTTGTAGATTGTATATTCAACCAGCAACTATCAGGAAGTAACACTGATTACATTTTTTCGCACTTTTACAGTGAACATCAGCTGTTGTACAATATGATGAACAATACAGAAAAACCTAAATTTTGACTGCACCGGTCCTTTAATAAGCAGCTACAGATATTATAGCCTTTTGTAGTTGTATAGCCGTGGGCCAGGTAGTGCTTATTATTTAAAGAGGATTTGAAAAGGAGCACAGTCTCTCACATCTCAAGCCATGTGGGACTTTTCAGTCCTGCTCAGCAATAAAAGTTAAAATTTTAAAGTCTACATGGAAAGTTATTTTAGGTGCCACATCTGGTTGCACAGGGTCTCTCTGAGACGAGGTGGTGAACCCAAAGCGGCGTCGACACAACAGTTTTGCGGTTAAGCTCCAAGGTTACTATGTCAGTACAGACATTTCTCTCTCAGACAGTTCAAAATGAAAGAACTGAATAAGAAATGCCTCTGCTGTTGTGGATCCGCTCTTGATAAATGAGTAAAGATGCTAATGATGAGGTGGCAATAAGAGCTAGAGCAATGATTTGCTTCTTTGGTAGTACATCACTACTTCTTCTACGGGACTCTGCGCTTCGTTTCTTTCCAGGAGTGCAGATCAGATCATCGCTTCTGCTAGGAAGCCCTGCAGTACAGAAATTGGCACACTCTCAATGTAAAAAAACTCAAACTGGGTAAGGCGCTTCACTTGCATTAGACCAGCTTGTTCCAGCTTGGCTTGGTTATATGGTCCATCAGCATAAAATACCCATTTAGCATTATTGCAGACAACAGTGAGAACTATAATTAGTGGGATAAGCCTTAATGTGGGTGCAGTTCACCGCAGGATGAGACACAGTCACTTACCCTCCAACAGTTAGAGTAGAAAACCTGCTAGTGTGCAACATTAGGCTTCTCTCACATATGATGATTATCCCTCTTTAGTGAGATGGTTAGGATGACAAACTGGCTACTGTCTGAACACTGTTAACAATGGTTAGGATGACAAACTGGCTACTGTCTGAACACTGTTAACAATGGTTAGGATGACAAACTGGCTACTGTCTGAACACTGTTAACAATGGTTAGGATGACAAACTGGCTACTGTCTGAACACTGTTAACAATGGTTAGGATGACAAACTGGCTACTGTCTGAACACTGTTAACAATGATTAGGATGCTCATTGACAAACTGGTTACTGTCTGAACACTGTTAACAATGGTTAGGATGACAAACTGGTTACTGTCTGATAACTGTTAACAATGGTTAGGATGACAAACTGGTTACTGTCTGATAACTGCTAACAATGGTTAGGATGACAAACTGGTTACTGTCTGAACACTGTTAACAATGATTAGGATGACAAACTGGTTACTGTCTGAACACTGTTAACAATGGTTAGGATGACAAACTGGTTACTGTCTGAACACTGTTAACAATGATTAGGATGCTCATTGACAAACTGGCGACTGTATGAATACTTTAAACAATGCTTTACGGGGGCAATACCTTATTTGGATAACCCTGCATTATATGACCGTTAGTAAGCCTCTAAGCAGCTTCTCCCTGTGCTGCTCTCCTTGGTGCTGAAAAACAGCAGTGGAGAAGACTACAGTACAGTTGGCCTAGTTTAGGAACCTAGGACTGTAAGGTGCAGCCTGCCTGCCTCTCTCTGTTATCTGAGACCTGGGACTGTGAGAGGCCCAGCCAAGTCCCCCTGCCTGCCTCTCTCTGTTATCTGAGACTTGGGACTGTGAGGTCCAGCCTGGTCCCCCTGCCTACCTCTCTCTGTTATCTGAGACCTGGGACTGTGAGAGGCTCTGCCTAGTCCCCCTGCCTGCCTCTCTCTGTTATCTGAGACTTGGGACTGTGAGAGGCTCTGCCTAGTCCCCCTGCCTGCCTCTCTCTGTTATCTGAGACTTGGGACTGTGAGAGGCTCTGCCTAGTCCCCCTGCCTGCCTCTCTCTGTTATCTGAGACTTGGGACTGTGAGAGGCTCTGCCTAGTCCCCCTGCCTGCCTCTCTCTGTTATCTGAGACTTGGGACTGTGAGAGGCCCAGCCTGGTCTCCCTGCCCGCATCTCTCTGTTTTCTGAGACCTGGGACTGCGAGGTCCAGCCTGGTCCCCCTGCCTGCATCTCTCTGTTATCTGAGACTTGGGACTGTGAGGTCCAGCCTGGTCCCCCTGCTTGCCTCTCTCTGTTTTCTGAGACCTGGGACTGTGAGAGGCCCAGCCTGGTCTCCCTGCCTGCATCTCTCTGTGTAATGTGATTAATGAAAATATGCACGTCTTTGTGTTTGGAGCACCAGCCAAGCAATGCCAACTGATTCTGCCCTGTCAGCAGACAGGTACTGTATGGGAATCCACAGACACAGAGTATTCTGGGTATGAGGGTTTGGTTGGAATCACTTTTGTTATGAATAACAGACCCCCGACAGCCTAGTTCAGGGATGGGCAACTCCTGATTGGTGTCACTCTTCCCCCTCAGCCCTATAACTAACACACCTGATTAAACTAACTGCTTTCTAAACTGAAGACAATGATTAGTTGATTATTGGTGTCAGGTGTGGTACAGGGACTGGGGCAAAAGTGTGTCACTATCAGGCTCCCGAGGACTGGAGTTGCCTATCCCTGGCCTAGTTAGTTGGTTGGAGCACACAGTTGGACAACAGATGGACTAGTGGTATAAATAATGAAGGTTATATTTCCAGTTCTAGGGTCACAGTGTAAAAATGTACATTCCATAATTCTAAGGCAAAAAATAGATGGTGTTAAAAAAGATTCCAATTGACAAAAGACAGAACAAACACAATACAAAGTCAACCGGAAATGATCCTATAGGAGTTCCGGTACCAGCGATCCACACAGACACCTCAAAACGAGATAAAAATACGCATTTATTTTACATCAACACATGTAATTGTGTAATTGGAAATTGTACCGTAAAATGCATTTTAATTAGCACAAAATGTTATGTTACGTCACTGACATTTCAACACGTCACTGGACTCTCAACATGGTAAATTGCGGCAGAAATGTTACAAACTAAACAGTGGTTTTTAGGCTAAATAAACATCAGCATTTCTCGGGTCTAAGCATGAATGTGAAGAAGCACTATTTCTAACACATACAAATACCAGCTCTTATCTGGACATGAAGAAATAGTTAACAGTAATTAAACACGACCGCGCGATGTAACTAACGAGACGGTATGGGCGTGAGCCTGCATATAGTCACAGGTTCAGCTTTGACGATCACTCCATTCTTTTCCTTTTCTTTTATCTTTAGTTGTACTGTACTACGAGACATGTGGATGCGTACCATATATAATATTGACAGGATTAGTAGCTTATTTGCGTTATTGACGTTTTTAGAAAGGATTTCAAAGTAGAATATTTTGCTTGATTATCCACATGCTGTTATTGCTATTCTCTCTGGAATGTAGGCTACAGTGATCTCTAGCAAAATAATGCGTGTTTATGAACACAGAGGTACTTGGTACTCACTATGCATTACAGTAACAAGCTACTCTATATTCAATCAGTGTAGTTCTTAGAAATGAACACTTGAAATACATTGATTCAAGCTTTTGGAGTGTTGTTCAATTCCAGTCTAAACCCTTCGTTGTCACAGCTTGATCCTAACCTAAACTGTTGGCCTTTATATTAGATATGCTGTTGCAGTGGTGGATAAAGTACACCATTGTCATACTTGAGTAAAAGTAAAGATACCTTCATAGAAAATGACTCAAGTAAAATTGAAAGTTACTCAGTAAAATACTACTTGAGTAAAAGTCTAAAAGCATCGGGTTTTAATTGTACTTAAGTACAGTGGTGGAAAAAGTACTGAATTGTCATACTTGAGTAAAAGCACACAGTTAAAGAAAATGATATACATCAAATTCCTGATATTAAGCAATCCACAATGTTCTTGTTTTTTACATTTACGGTCAGCCAGGGGCACACCCCAACAATCAGACATAATTTTCAAACAACAGTATTTGTCACGTTCCTGACCTGTTTTTCCTTTTTCTTGTATTTATTTAGTTGGTCAGGGCGTGAGTTGGGGTGGGCTGTCTATGTGTGATTTTCTATGTTGGGGTTTTGTGTTCGGCCTGGTATGATTCTCAATCAGAGGCAGCTGTCAATCGTTGTCCCTGATTGAGAATTCATACTAAGGCAGCCGGGGTTTCACGTGTGTTTTGTGGGTGTTTGTTCTTGTGTCAGTGTTCCGCCACACAGGACTGTCACGGTAGTTATTTTGTATCTCATATTGTTTTTATTAATTATTAAATCACTATGGAAACTAGCCACTCTGCGTATTGGTCCGATCCGTCTCGCCTCTCCTCGTCCGAGGAGGAGGATTACGACTGCCGTTACAGTATTTATGTTTAATGAATCCGCCACATCAGATACAGTAGGGATGACAACCTGTTATGTTGATAGATGCATAAATTGGACCATACTGCTGTTCTGCTTGGGCATTCTAAATGTAACGAGTACTTTTGGGTGTCAGGGAAAATGTATGGAGTAAAATGTACAGTATTTTCTTTAGGAATGCAGTGGAGTAGAATTAAAAGTTGTCAAAAATATAAATAGTAAAGTACAGATACCGCAATAAAACTACTTAAGTAGTACTTTCAAGTATTTTTACTTAAGTACTTTAAACCACTGTGCTGTTGTTAACGCACTGTAGGCATCGCTCAATGCAATTTCACTACTATATTAATCAAACCTAGGTTTATTATCTATTTATATAAATTATGTACTGTATAATTGATGCACTACGATACTTATTCTCTCATTCTGTCTTTCCTCTCTTCTCCTTTCTTTGAAAGTCCCCCTGTTTAAAATCTTTTCTACCTTCTGGGTGTGAATTAACCCCATTTTTTTGTGCCAACATGTTTCACAGTGTACTACTGCAACAGTCAGGGCTATGCAGTCAGCAGTGTTTCACAGTGTACTACTGCAACAGTCAGTGCTATGCAGTCAGCAGTGTTTTACAGTGTACTACTACAACAGTCAGGGCTATGCAGTCAGCAGTGTTTTACAGTGTACTACTACAACAGGGCTATGCAGTCAGCAGTGTTTTACAGTGTACTACTACAACAGGGCTATGCAGTCAGCAGTGTTTTACAGTGTACTACTACAACAGTCAGTGCTATGCAGTCAGCAGTGTTTTACAGTGTACTACTACAACAGTCAGCAGTGTTTTACAGTGTACTACTACAACAGTCAGGGCTATGCAGTCAGCAGTGTTTTACAGTGTACTACTACAACAGGGCTATGCAGTCAGCAGTGTTTTACAGTGTACTACTACAACAGTCAGTGCTATGCAGTCAGCAGTGTTTTACAGTGTACTACTACAACAGTCAGGGCTATGCAGTCAGCAGTGTTTTACAGTGTACTACTACAACAGTCAGTGCTATGCAGTCAGCAGTGTTTTACAGTGTACTACTACAACAGTCAGGGCTATGCAGTCAGCAGTGTTTCACAGTGTACTACTACAACAGTCAGGGCTATGCAGTCAGCAGTGTTTCACAGTGTACTACTACAACAGTCAGGGCTATACAGTCAGCAGTGTTTCACAGTGTACTACTGCAACAGTCAGGGCTATGCAGTCAGCAGTGTTTTACAGTGTACTACTACAACAGTCAGGGCTATGCAGTCAGCAGTGTTTTACAGTGTACTACTGCAACAGTCAGGGCTATGCAGTCAGCAGTGTTTTACAGTGTACTACTGCAACAGTCAGGGCTATGCAGTCAGCAGTGTTTTACAGTGTACTACTACAACAGTCAGGGCTATGCAGTCAGCAGTGTTTTACAGTGTACTACTGCAACAGTCAGGGCTATGCAGTCAGCAGTGTTTTACAGTGTACTACTACAACAGTCAGGGCTATGCAGTCAGCAGTGTTTTACAGTGTACTACTACTACAACAGTCAGTGCTATGCAGTCAGCAGTGTTTTACAGTGTACACCTGCAACAGTCAGTGCTATGCAGTCAGCAGTCTTTTACAGTGTACTACTACAACAGTCAGGGCTATGCAGTCAGCAGTGTTTTACAGTGTACTACTGCAACAGTCAGGGCTATGCAGTCAGCAGTGTTTTACAGTGTACTACTACAACAGTCAGGGCTATGCAGTCAGCAGTGTTTTACAGTGTACTACTACAACAACAGTCAGGGCTATGCAGTCAGCAGTGTTTTACAGTGTACTACTACTGCAACAGTCAGGGCTATGCAGTCAGCAGTGTTTTACAGTGTACTACTGCAACAGTCAGGGCTATGCAGTCAGCAGTGTTTTACAGTGTACTACTACTGCAACAGTCAGGGCTATGCAGTCAGCAGTGTTTTACAGTGTACTACTACTACAACAGTCAGGGCTATGCAGTCAGCAGTGTTTTACAGTGTACACCTGCAACAGTCAGGGCTATGCAGTCAGCAGTGTTTTACAGTGTACACCTGCAACAGTCAGTGCTATGCAGTCAGCAGTGTTTTACAGTGTACACCTGCAACAGTCAGTGCTATGCAGTCAGCAGTCTTTTACAGTGTACTACTGCAACAGTCAGTGCTATGCAGTCAGCAGTGTTTTACAGTGTACTACTGCAACAGTCAGTGCTATGCAGTCAGCAGTCTTTTACAGTGTACTACTGCAACAGTCAGTGCTATGCAGTCAGCAGTGTTTTACAGTGTACTACTGCAACAGTCAGTGCTATGCAGTCAGCAGTCTTTTACAGTGTACTACTGCAACAGTCAGTGCTATGCAGTCAGCACAACAACCAAGTGTCTTCCACACACTCATGGTCACGCTGTGTGCTCAGTTCGCCCATACCTTTCAAATGGCCGTGCATGTTTGACTGAAAAATCCTTCAACACTATTCTGGAAGCCATAATGAATTCTTCGTGCTACCTAGCTAGGTCAGAATCCTTCAACACTATTCTGGAAGCCATAATGAATTCTTCGTGCTACCTAGCTAGGTCAGAATCCTTCAACACTATTCTGGAAGCCATAATGAATTATTCATGCTACCTAGCTAACTCAAAATACTTCAACACTATTCTGGAAGCCATAATGAATTCTTCGTGCTACCTAGCTAACTCAGAATACTTCAACACTATTCTGGAAGCCATAATGAATTCTTCGTGCTACCTAGCTAGCTCAGAATTCAGTTTGGTCAGATCCAGTACAACAGTAACATGAGCTACATACTCATCAGGAGACGCCACGTAACGCTTCAGCAGTTTGTGTTGCTCAGCAGCACGCCTCTGTTATGTCCGCTCATGTCTGAGTAATACCTATCCCAGGGGGTTGTCTTGACCAGCTGGGGCTTTAAGGTCAGTGTGTCCAAAATCTAACAGCTAGCTGACTCTGTCCTGGCTCTGTCTGACATTCACAGCTTCACAGATTTTTTTTCACGCGCACGCACGCACGCACGCACGCACGCACGCACGCACGCACGCACACACACACACACACACACACACACACACACACGACCCCAACTCATGTCATCTTGGCATAATGTAATTGTGGCATAATGAGTAAGCATTAGTGTAGAGTTAATGGATAAGAACAAAGGGCTTCAAAATGATTAAAATGCATGAAGAGGTACCACTATCCAATAGACTAATTTACACAGATATATATATATATATATTTTTTTAAACTGTTAATCTGTGTTTTGTTTCAAAGTGTATTGTGTTTGGTTTGCCCTCTACTGTATTTCAGTTGGATTGTTTCCTTTCAATATGGCTTTCTCTGAGCTGAGAGGAGGAAGAGATGGAACATTATTATTCATCTCTCTGTGTCTCTCTGTCTCTCTCTGTGTGTCTCTCTCTGTGTGTCTTTCTCTGTGTGTCTCTCTCTGTGTGTCTCTCTCTGTCTCTCTCTGTGTGTCTCTCTGTGTGTCTCTCTCTGTGTGTCTCTCTCTGTGTGTCTCTCTCTGTGTGTCTCTCTCTGTGTGTCTCTCTCTGTGTGTCTCTCTCTGTGTGTCTTTCTCTGTGTGTCTCTCTCTGTGTGTCTCTCTCTGTGTGTCTCTCTCTGTGTGTCTTTCTCTGTGTGTCTCTCTCTGTGTGTCTCTCTGTGTGTGTCTCTCTGTGTGTCTCTCTCTGTGTGTCTCTCTCTGTGTGTCTCTCTCTGTGTGTCTCTCTCTGTGTGTCTCTCTCTGTGTGTCTCTCTCTGTGTGTCTCTCTGTGTGTGTGTGTCTCTCTCTGTGTGTCTCTCTCTGTGTGTCTCTCTCTGTGTGTCTCTCTCTGTGTGTCTCTCTCTGTGTGTCTGTGTGTCTCTCTCTGTGTGTCTCTCTCTGTGTGTCTGTGTGTCTCTCTCTGTGTGTCTCTCTCTGTGTGTCTCTCTCTGTGTGTCTCTCTCTGTGTGTCTCTCTCTGTGTGTCTCTCTCTGTGTGTCTGTGTGTCTCTCTCTGTGTGTCTCTCTCTGTGTGTCTCTCTCTGTGTGTCTTTCTGTCTCTCTCTGTGTGTCTCTCTCTGTGTGTCTCTCTCTGTATGTCTCTCTCTGTGTGTCTGTGTGTCTCTCTCTGTGTGTCT
Source organism: Salvelinus fontinalis (assembly GCF_029448725.1). Classification (NCBI taxonomy): domain Eukaryota; kingdom Metazoa; phylum Chordata; class Actinopteri; order Salmoniformes; family Salmonidae; genus Salvelinus; species Salvelinus fontinalis. The sequence continues at coordinate 34,332,250 of NC_074686.1, read as the reverse complement.
CTCTCTGTGTGTCTCTCTCTGTGTGTCTCTCTCTGTGTGTCTCTCTCTGTGTGTCTCTCTCTGTCTCTCTCTGTGTGTCTCTCTCTCTGTGTGTCTCTCTCTCTGTGTGTCTGTCTCTGTGTGTCTCTCTCTGTGTGTCTCTCTCTGTGTGTCTCTGTGTGTGTGTCTCTGTGTGTCTCTCTCTGTGTGTCTCTCTCTGTGTGTCTCTCTCTGTGTGTCTCTCTGTGTGTGTGTGTCTCTCTCTGTGTGTCTCTCTCTGTGTGTCTCTCTCTGTGTGTCTCTCTCTGTGTGTCTCTCTCTGTGTGTCTGTGTGTCTCTCTCTGTGTGTCTCTCTCTGTGTGTCTGTGTGTCTCTCTCTGTGTGTCTCTCTCTGTGTGTCTCTCTCTGTGTGTCTCTCTCTGTGTGTCTCTCTCTGTGTGTCTCTCTCTGTGTGTCTGTGTGTCTCTCTCTGTGTGTCTCTCTCTGTGTGTCTCTCTCTGTGTGTCTTTCTGTCTCTCTCTGTGTGTCTCTCTCTGTGTGTCTCTCTCTGTGTGTCTCTCTCTGTGTGTCTGTGTGTCTCTCTCTGTGTGTCTCTCTCTGTGTGTCTCTCTCTGTGTGTCTCTCTCTGTGTGTCTCTCTCTGTGTGTCTCTCTCTGTCTCTCTCTGTGTGTCTCTCTCTCTGTGTGTCTCTCTCTCTGTGTGTCTGTCTCTGTGTGTCTCTCTCTGTGTGTCTCTCTCTGTGTGTCTCTGTGTGTGTGTCTCTGTGTGTCTCTCTCTCTCTGTGTCTCTCTCTCTCTGTGTCTCTCTCTCTCTGTGTCTCTCTCTCTCTGTGTCTCTCTCTCTCTCTCTCTCTCTCTCTCTCTCTCTCTCTCTCTCTCTCTCTCTCTCTCTCTCTCTCTCTCTCTCTCTCTCTCTCTCTCAATTCAATTCAATTCAATTGACTTTATTGACATGGCAAGTTCATTATTACTTACATTGTCAAAGTATACATATCGAAAAAATAAAAAATCAAATATATATGTATATATATACAAAATATATATATATTTATATATAAATAAATGGTGGGACCAACAGCAATAATAAAATTAGTAGTGGACATGGGATTACCATTAACAACAACTACAACAACAATATTAATCAGAAAAATACATTAAATCAATGCTAGTAGACCAGTGTCAACATGACTTGAGAAGACATATGACCTGGTATGAAAGACAAAACAAAACTAAGGTAAATGGGAAATATTATCAACATTACTTTGCATTTTTCACTGGCTGTCCCTCAGGCTGTGGCAGGAGGACACATATTTGGCTGCCAAAACTGCACATTTTGGCTTTTCACCCAATAAATATTTGATTTTTGCTTCATCTTTTATAGTTTCAAATTCTTTGTATTGAGTTATAATTTTGGGAAAGAAATATCTTAGGTCTGAGTATTTGTCACAGTGTAGTAGGAAATGCACCTCTGTCTCTACCTCTCCCCTGGAGCAGAGTGAGCACAGCCTGTCCTCTCTGGGCAGCCAGGTTTGTCTGTCTCTCTGTCTCTCTCTGTCTCTCTCTGTCTCTCTCTGTCTCTCTCTCTCTCTCTCTCTCTCTCTCTCTCTCTCTCTCTCTCTCTCTCTCTCTCTCTCTCTCTCTCTCTCTCTCTCTCTCTCTCTCTCTCTCTCTCTATAGTAAAGGTATGATCCTCCATGCCTATGTTCCTTTTCTCCTGAACCTCAACAGTTTTCTCTAATACTGTATTTGAAACTGCCCCTGAACAAGGCAGTTAACCCACTGTTCCTAGGCCGTCATTGAAAATAAGAATGTGTTCTTAACTGACTTGCCTAGTTAAATAAAGGTTAAAAACTAGAGGAGACCAGACCAGACTAGACTAGATCAGACCAGACCAGACTAGACTAGACTAGATCAGACTAGACTAGAGGAGACCTGACCAGACCAGACCAGACCAGACTAGACTAGATCAGACTAGACTAGAGGAAACCTGACCAGACCAGACCAGACCAGACTAGACTAGACTAGATCAGACTAAACTAGAGGAGACCTGACCAGACCTGGCCCAACCAGACTAGATTAGACTAGATCAGACTAGAAGTAGAGGAGGAGAGGTAGAGGAGGCGAGGTAGAGGAGAGGTAGAGGAGGAGAAGTAGAGGAGGTGAGGTAGAGGAGGAGAGGTAGAGGAGGTGATGTAGAGGAGGAGGAGAGGTAAAGGAGGAGAGTTAGAGGAGGTGAGGTAGAGGAGAAGAGGTAGAGGAGGTGATGTAGAGGATAAGTAGAGGAGGAGAAGTAGAGGAGGAGAGGTAGAGGAGGTGAGGTAGAGGAGGAGAGGTAGAGGAGGAGAGGTAGAGGAGGTGAGGTAGAGGAGGAGAAGTAGAGGAGGAGAAGTAGAGGAGGAGAGGTAGAGGAGGTGAGGTAGAGGAGAGGTAGAGGAGGAGAAGTAGAGGAGGTGAGGTAGAGGAGGAGAGGTAGAGGAGGAGAGGTAGAGGAGGAGAAGTAGATGAGGAGAAGTAGATGAGGAGAGGTGGAGGAGGAGGTTAGTCATGCTGTTGAGGTTTACTGCGGGTCTCACCGGGTCTTAGACTAGATCAGACTAGACTAGAGGAGACCTGACCAGACCTGACCAGAGCACCACTGATCTCCATATGTAGCAGACAGTCAATGTGGGGCTGTGACAGTGTTTGTGTGTGTGTTTGTGTGCGATGTGTGTGTGTACATTTGTGCGTGTTCCACACATTGATTAAAATGATAGTAGTCACATCATAAATATGAAGAGATTGTCACAGCCATATAATTATTTTTCTATTCTGGCCGGTTGCAGGTCTGTTGATTCACCACATTAAGCTGTTTTACTAGGTTGTGTAACTGACTGGGTATTATTGAGCATCTCTGTTTTGCTTGTGCTCACTTCAACAGCCCCCTCTCCTCTTCTCTCTCCTCTCCTGACCATGCTGTGTGTATTAGCAGCAACTCTCATGTAAGCTGCAGGTGACCTGCACTGCCCTCCGTGCTTGAGGCTCTCTTTTTGCTTTGTGACAGAAGCCATTGGCTATGTAGGAGAGGTAGAGGAGGTGATGTAGAGGAGGAGGAGAGGTAAAGGAGGAGAGTTAGAGGAGGTGAGGTAGAGGAGGAGAAGTAGAGGAGAAGAGGTAGAGGAGGTGATGTAGAGGATAAGTAGAGGAGGAGAAGTAGAGGAGGAGAGGTAGAGGAGGTGAGGTAGAGGAGGAGAGGTAGAGGAGGAGAGGTAGAGGAGGTGAGGTAGAGGAGGAGAAGTAGAGGAGGAGAAGTAGAGGAGGAGCGGTAGAGGAGGCGAGGTAGAGGAGAGGTAGAGGAGGAGAAGTAGAGGAGGTGAGGTAGAGGATAGAGGTAGAGCAGGTGATGTAGAGGAGGAGGAGAGGTAAAGGAGGAGAGTTAGAGGAGGTGAGGTAGAGGAGGAGAAGTAGAGGAGAAGAGGTAGAGGAGGTGATGTAGAGGATAAGTAGAGGAGGAGAAGTAGAGGAGGAGAGGTAGAGGAGGTGAGGTAGAGGAGGAGAGGTAGAGGAGGAGAGGTAGAGGAGGTGAGGTAGAGGAGGAGAAGTAGAGGAGGAGAAGTAGAGGAGGAGAGGTAGAGGAGGTGAGGTAGAGGAGAGGTAGAGGAGGAGAAGTAGAGGAGGTGAGGTAGAGGAGGTGAGGTAGAGGAGGAGAGGTAGAGGAGGAGAGGTAGAGGAGGAGAAGTAGATGAGGAGAAGTAGATGAGGAGAGGTGGAGGAGGAGGTTAGTCATGCTGTTGAGGTTTACTGCGGGTCTCACCGGGTGTTTGGTGCTGTGAATGCAGTGAGATGGCTCTGTGTGGGGGCGTGTATAATAACTTCTCCCTGAGATAACAGTAAAAAAATACACTACCAGTCAAAGTTTGGACACACCTACTCATTCCAGAGTTTTTCTTTATTTTACTATTTTCTACATTGTATAATAATAATGAAGACATCAAAACTATGAAATAACACATATGGAATGCAAACAAGGCAATCATAACACAAGACAATGTCTCCTAGAAAGTATGTGTGTGTGTGTGTGAGAGAGAGAAAGAGAAGAGAAGAGAGAGCGAGAGAGAGAGAGAAAAAAGAGAGAGAGAGAGATAAGAGGAGAGCGGGAGAGAGAGAAGAGAGAAGAGAGAGATAGAAGAGAAGAGAAGAGGAGAAGAGAAGAGAGAGATAGAGAGGGAAGAGAAGAGAATAGAAGAGAAGAGAAGAGGAGAGAGATAGAGAGGGAACTGATTATTCCTCATTCAGTGTCACCAATGACCCCTGTTAGATGTCAAAGCTCCCTCTTCACCCTCTCTGCTCTCTAGTTGAACTGAGACCGTCAGATGACAGATGACCTAAATAAAGTAAAGCGACGTTGGCTACTCTATTGAAACAAATGTGCTATTTATAATGTTTGCTCTGTATTGATCTGCAATGTGAGCCATAATATTATGATAAATCTAAGTCCCTGAGGCCTGGAAGGTTTTGATTGTTGCGTATCTCAGCAGACCTCAGAAAAATATTTTAGATCTCCGGCTTTACTGGCTCTTCTGCATCCCAAATGGCACCCTATTCTCTACATAGTGCATTCTCTTTGGGCCCTGGTAAAAAGTAATGCACTGCATAGGGAATAGCCATTTACTAACAGTAGCTGTCACCACAACAGCTGTTTTCTCTGGGCCTAGTTAACAATACCCTCGGTTCTTCTCGTTCCATCACCACAACAGCTGTTTTCTCTGGGCCTAGTTAATCATACCCTCGGTTCTTCTCGTTCCATCACCACAACAGCTGTTTTCTCTGGGCCTAGTTAACAATACCCTCGGTTCTTCTCGTTCCATCACCACAACAGCTGTTTTCTCTGGGCCTAGTTAACAATACCCTCGGTTCTTCTCGTTCCATCACCACAACAGCTGTTTTCTCTGGGCCTAGTTAATCATACCCTCGGTTCTTCTCGTTCCATCACCACAACAGCTGTTTTCTCTGGGCCTAGTTAATCATACCCTCAGTTTCGCTTTTTCCATTTGAACCAATGGGAGATTTCCAATTGATTAACTACATTCACATCCTAACTGATTTGACCCTGAACCATGCCTTCACCACATGTCTTTTAGCTGACATCACTGCTACTGTAGGTGGGGTCAACTCCCAGTGAGACTCCGTTTTTGAGTTTAGTATTTAGTATTTTATTAGGATTCCCAATTAGCTGTTGCCAAGGCAGTGGCTACTCTTCCTGGGTTCCAAACAGGAAACAAAACACAACAAATACAATACATCAAATATATAATATACATAACACTATGTAATACAATACATAATATTAAAAAAAAAAAAATGTAACTAGGCAAGTCAGTTAAGAACAAATTCGTATAAACAATGACGGCCTATGATACACTACATACTACAATACATAATATATACAAATGTGTGTCCCCGTCGTGTCGTAAAGGTTCTTTTATCTGCTTTTTGAATCTGGTTTTATTACTAACTTGAGTTACCTGGGGCGGCTGAGAGTTCCATGTAGTCATGGATCTGGTTTTATTACTAACTTGAGTTACCTGGGGCGGCTGAGTGTTCCATGTAGTCATGGATCTGGTTTTATTGCTAACTTGAGTTACCTGGGGCGGCTGAGAGTTCCATGTAGTCATGGATCTGGTTTTATTACTAACTTGAGTTACCTGGGGCGGCTGAGTGTTCCATGTAGTCATGGATCTGGTTTTATTACTAACTTGAGTTACCTGGGGCGGCTGAGTGTTCCATGTAGTCATGGATCTGGTTTTATTGCTAACTTGAGTTACCTGGGGCGGCTGAGTGTTCCATGTAGTCATGGATCTGGTTTTATTACTAACTTGAGTTACCTGGGGCAGCTGAGTGTTCCATGTAGTCATGGATCTGGTTTTATTACTAACTTGAGTTACCTGGGGCGGCTGAGTGTTCCATGTAGTCATGGATCTGGTTTTATTACTAACTTGAGTTACCTGGGGTGGCTGAGAGTTCCATGTAGTCATGGATCTGGTTTTATTACTAACTTGAGTTACCTGGGGCGGCTGAGTGTTCCATGTAGTCATGGATCTGGTTTTATTACTAACTTGAGTTACCTGGGGCGGCTGAGTGTTCCATGTAGTCATGGATCTGGTTTTATTACTAACTTGAGTTACCTGGGGTGGCTGAGAGTTCCATGTAGTCATGGATCTGGTTTTATTGCTAACTTGAGTTACCTGGGGCGGCTGAGTGTTCCATGTAGTCATGGATCTGGTTTTATTACTAACTTGAGTTACCTGGGGCGGCTGAGTGTTCCATGTAGTCATGGATCTGGTTTTATTACTAACTTGAGTTACCTGGGGTGGCTGAGAGTTCCATGTAGTCATGGATCTGGTTTTATTACTAACTTGAGTTACCTGGGGCGGCTGAGTGTTCCATGTAGTCTTGGATCTGGTTTTATTACTAACTTGAGTTACCTGGGGTGGCTGAGAGTTCCATGTAGTCATGGATCTGGTTTTATTGCTAACTTGAGTTACCTGGGGCGGCTGAGTGTTCCATGTAGTCATGGATCTGGTTTTATTACTAACTTGAGTTACCTGGGGCGGCTGAGTGTTCCATGTAGTCATGGATCTGGTTTTATTACTAACTTGAGTTACCTGGGGCGGCTGAGTGTTCCATGTAGTCATGGATCTGGTTTTATTGTTAACTTGAGTTACCTGGGGCGGCTGAGTGTTCCATGTAGTCATGGATCTGGTTTTATTACTAACTTGAGTTACCTGGGGCGGCTGAGAGTTCCATGTAGTCATGGATCTGGTTTTATTACTAACTTGAGTTACCTGGGGCGGCTGAGTGTTCCATGTAGTCATGGATCTGGTTTTATTACTAACTTGAGTTACCTGGGGTGGCTGAGTGTTCCATGTAGTCATGGTTTTTTGATTTTAGATTTTTATTAATTAGGATCCCCATTAGCCGACGCCAATGGCGACAGCTAGTTTTACTGAGGTTCGACACATATTGAAAAATACAAAATACTTTACAGTTTACATACACTTAAAAACATGAACATGTAGTGTGTGTGTGTGCATTGATCAGTTATGGCTCTATTTAATACTGTGAGTTTCCCAGTCTCTGTTTTGGACCTGGGGACTGTGAAGAGACATCTGGTTGAATGTCTTATGTGATACCGATGGGTGTTCAAACTGTGTGCCAACTGCTTGAACAGACAGTTTGTAACCTTCAACACATCGACACCTCGCACACAGACCAATAGTGATGCATTCAATCTCTCCTCAACTCTGAGTCGGGAGAGACTGACATGCATGGCATTGAGCCAGGAGAGACTGACATGCATGTCATTGAGCCAGGAGAGACTGACATGCATGTCATTGAGCCAGGAGAGACTGACATGCATGTCATTGAGCCAGGAGAGACTGACATGCATGTCATTGAGCCAGGAGAGACTGACATGCATGTCATTGAGCCAGGAGAGACTGACATGCATGTCATTGAGCCAGGAGAGACTGACATGCATGTCATTGAGCCAGGAGAGACTGACATGCATGTCATTGAGCCAGGAGAAACTGACATGGATGTCATTGAGCCAGGAGAGACTGACATGCATGTCATTGAGCCAGGAGAGACTGACATGCATGTCATTGAGCCAGGAGAGACTGACATGCATGTCATTGAGCCAGGAGAGACTGACATGCATGTCATTGAGCCAGGAGAGACTGACATGCATGGCATTGAGCCAGGAGAGACTGACATGCATGTCATTGAAATTCGCCCTCCGTGTCGATCTAAGTTTAAAATGTGCTGCTCCGTTCTGGACCAACTGTCCTTCTTTGCGAGACATGACTTCACAACTGGGCAGTAGTCCAGTTGTGACAAATCTAGAGCCTGTAGGACCTGCCTGGTTGCAGAGCAATGCCTTATCATGGACAGATCTCTTCCCATTTTAGCAACCATTGAGTCTATATGTTTTGACCAATGACAGCTTGCTATCTAGGGTCAAAAGTTCTCCACTATAGAGGGAATAAGGTGCCCTTTCGGACGCAGTCGCTGTCATTCAGAGTTCCTTTGGTCCTCCGTCAGATACTTGCTGGTCCCTGGCAGTGGTCTTTGACCTCCTACCATCTCTCCTCCCTTTCCTTCCCTTTCATGGCTTCCCTAAAGGGAGAAAGCTCTTCAGTGGATCTGTGGACACATGCTGGATTGGCTGAAGCTCTGTCTGATAAATTGTGAGGAGAAGTCATGGGCATATTTCCCCATGTTTCATCATGCAACACCCAGAGTTAATATAATGATATTTGCCATTTAGCAGAATATTTTATAAACAGAGACTTACTGTACAGCGAGGTCATACCCTGGAGTTGATGGCACAACACTGTCCAGGACCAGGCCTAGTTAGTAAACCTCCTCTCTTTATGGGTTAACATGGCAGCGGTGACAGTTAATCCACTTGTGCTCCCATTAAGATTCAGGAAAAGAATGTTGACTCCATTAATTCTGCTAGCTAGCCACACTGCTAACGCTAATGCCTAAAGCTAACCTTAACCACACTGCTAACCCTAAAGCTAACCTTAACCACACTGCTAACCCTAAAGCTAACCTTAACCACACTGCTAACCCTAAAGCTAACCTTAACCACACTGCTAACCCTAAAGCTAACCTTAACCACACTGCCAACCATCAAGCTAACCTTAAATTAAGACCAAAAACAAAGAAACAAAGAAAATCATATTCAATAACAATATAGCACATTTTTACTTTGCAGCTGGTCTATCTAAGGGAAAGGGATAGATAAATAAGATACCTAGTCAGTTGCACAACTGGATGCATTGAACCGAAATGTGTATTCCACATTTAAACCCTCAATCGCTTAGTTCTGCTTCCAGGACAAGACTCATGACAATAAATGTCAACTTGCGCATATTTCAAGTGTAGGAGACGCTTAGGCCTTGAGACACTGACAGAAAAATACACATTGTTGTATCGTATTGTTCCCATGATTTGTTTGTACTCGTTGAATAAAGGGGAAGGTTTCAAATTCGTACATTATCCCCAGTATGGTGTCCTCTAGCCTTCACAGGAAGTTTACATTTCTGTAAAACCTTAGGTACTGTACATAATTGTGCCATAACTAAAGCTACAAATATATATGATAAGGTTAGAGTTTCCGAGAGCGACGACACTATAGATTTATAGCATGTAAACCCAATCTCGCTTTATGAAATGATGTATTTTTCCGTTTTGGCCCCGGCCAGGCGGCAGCTTGCAGATGACATTGGGGAGCTCTCCGCCGCTCCCACCTAGGATCTGATAGCATGTTCATGTCACAAATTGATAAATCTCCAAAGAGTCGACCCAATGGGCAAAAACGGGTTAAATCAACATTGTTTCCATGTAACTTCAACCCCAAAAATGTATGTGATGACGGTGAATCAACTGATTGGATTTGCTAAAAATAATAAACTTCATGGCATTTTGTCATTTTTTCGCCCAACTTTGAACCTAAATCCAATAACATGGTGAAATGTTTTGTTGATTTCACATTGAATTCGCCTTAGTTGACAACTCAACCAAATGTAAATCAAAACTAGACGTTGAACTGTGCCCAGTGGGCAGCTTGGCTCTTTATGGCTTCTCACAAGGATCAGTGGCTGTTATATCACTTTGAGAGACTTAAGCTCCCGATGCCTGACTAAAGCTACGGGACAGACCATGATTATTCATGAAGGACTTGGAAGCGAGCCGGGCAAGATATGGAGAACCTTTTCCCTAAACACTCTGAGAATGATTTCCCTCCTGTCCACAGGGCTTGGGAAAGTAAACTGAAGTAAGGTAAAGTGGTACCTCTGGTGTGGGAGAGTTTTGCTAGAGGGACGTTTGGGAGCTTGGAAGCAGGACAGAGGCTGGATAATGCTGATCAGGGAATTCTTAGTGGATGTCAGTAATAAATGGAACATTGCCGCTGGATCCACCCCATCTATCAGTGTCTCTCCATGTCTCTCTTCAGCTAAAAGGATATTTAGTGTCTCTCCATGTCTCTCTTCAGCTAAAAGGATATTTAGTGTCCCACATATGTCTCTCTTCAGCTAAAGGGATATTTAGTGTCCCACAGAAGTCTCTCTTTAGCTAAAAGGATATTTAGTGTCCCACATATGTCTCTCTTCAGCTAAAAGGATATTTAGTGTCTCTCCATGTCTCTCTTCAGCTAAACGGATATTTAGTGTCCCACATATGTCTCTCTTCAGCTAAAAGGATATTTAGTGTCCCACATATGTCTCTCTTCAGCTAAAGGGATATTTAGTGTCCCACAGAAGTCTCTCTTTAGCTAAAAGGATATTTAGTGTCCCACATATGTTTCTCTTCAGCTAAAGGGATAGTTAGTGGCCCACAGAAGTCTCATAATCAGGGTAGGGTAACATAGGGTAGTGGAACATAATTATGGTAGGGGAACATAAGGTAGTGGAACATAATTATGGTAGGGGAACATAGAGTAGTGGAACATAATTATGGTAGGGGAACATAAGGTAGTGGAACATAATTATGGTAGGGGTACATAGGGTAGTGGAACATAATTATGGTAGGGGAACATAGGGTAGTGGAACATAATTATGGTAGGGGAACATAGGGTAGTGGAACATAATTATGGTAGGGTAACATAGGGTAGTGGAACATAATTATGGTAGGGTAACATAGGGTAGTGGAACATAATTATGGTAGGGGAACATAGGGTAGTGGAACATAATTATGGTAGGGGAACATAGGGTAGTGGAACATAATTATGGTAGGGTAACATAGGGTAGTGGAACATAATTATGGTAGGGGTCCATAATTATGGTAGGGGAACATAGGGTAGTGGAACATAATTATGGTAGGGTAACATAAGGTAGTGGAACATAATTATGGTAGGGGGACATAAGGTAGTGGAACATAATAATGGTAGGGGAACATAGGGTAGTGGAACATAATTATGGTAGGGTAACATAGCGTAGTGGAACATAATTATGGTAGGGGAACATAAGGTAGTGGAACATAATTATGGTAGGGGAACATAAGGTAGTGGAACATAATTATGGTAGGGTAACATAGGGTAGTGGAACATAATTATGGTAGGGTAACATAGGGTAGTGGAACATAATTATGGTAGGGGAACATAGGGTAGTGGAACATAATTATGGTAGGGGAACATAGGGTAGTGGAACATAATTATGGTAGGGGAACATAGGGTAGTGGAACATAATTATGGTAGGGTAACATAGGGTAGTGGAACATAATTATGGTAGGGGAACATAAGGTAGTGGAACATAATTATGGTAGGGTAACATAGGGTAGTGGAACATAATTATGGTAGGGTAACATAGGGTAGTGGAACATAATTATGGTAGGGGAACATAGGGTAGTGGAACATAATTATGGTAGGGGAACATAGGGTAGTGGAACATAATTATGGTAGGGGAACATAGGGTAGTGGAACATAATTATGGTAGGGGAACATAGGGTAGTGGAACATAATTATGGTAGGGGAACATAAGGTAGTGGAACATAATTATGGTAGGGGAACATAGGGTAGTGGAACATAATTATGGTAGGGGAACATAAGGTAGTGGAACATAATTATGGTAGGGGAACATAAGGTAGTGGAACATAATTATGGTAGGGGAACATAGGGTAGTGGAACATAATTATGGTAGGGGAACATAGGGTAGTGGAACATAATTATGGTAGGGTAACATAGGGTAGTGGAACATAATTATGGTAGGGGAACATAGGGTAGTGGAACATAATTATGGTAGGGGAACATAGGGTAGTGGAACATAATTATGGTAGGGGAACATAGGGTAGTGGAACATAATTATGGTAGGGGAACATAGGGTAGTGGAACATAATTATGGTAGGGTAACATAGGGTAGTGGAACATAATTATGGTAGGGGTACATAGGGTAGTGGAACATAATTATGGTAGGGGGACATATTTCAAGTCTTTGATGCGTTTCAGATCGGCACTGTGATTTCTTGAACAACGAGGTATCAGTTCGTTTAACTTCCAAAAAACCTTGAAGCTTTGATCGCTGGAGGCATATTTAAGAGACGGAGCTACAGTGTATAGGAATTAGAGGTCGACCGATTAATCGGAATGGCCGATTAATTAGGACCGATTTCAAGTTTTTATGACAATCGGTAATCTGCATTTTTGGACACCGATCATGGGAGTGCAGCAAGGAGCCAAGGTAAGGTGCTAGCTAGCATTAAATGTATCTTATAAAAAACAATCAATCTTAACATAATCACTAGTTAACTACACATGGTTGATGATATTACTAGTTTATCTAGCTTGTCCTGCGTTGCATATAATTGATGCGGTGCCTGTTAATTTATCATTGAATCACAGCCTACTTCGCCAAACGGGTGATGATTTAACAAGCGCATTTGTGAAGAAAATCACTGTCGTTGCACCAATGTGTACCTAACCATAAACATCAATGCCTTTCTTTAAAATCAATACACACGTATATATTTTAAAACCTGCATATTTAGTTAATATTGCCTGCTAACATGAATTTATTTTAACTAGGGAAATTGTGTCACTTCTCTTGCGTTCTGTGCAACAGAGTCAGGGTATATGCAGCAGTTTGGGCCGCCTGGCTCGTTGTGAACTGTGTGAAGACTAATTGTTCCTAACAAAGACAGCCAACTTCGCCAAACGGGGGATAATTTAACAAAAGTGCATTTGCGAAAAAGCACAATCGTTGCACGAATGAACCTAACCATAAACATCAACGCCTTTCTTAAAATCAATACACAGAAGTATATATTTTTAAACCTGCATATTTAGTTAAAAGAAATCCAGGTTAGCAGGCAATATTAAACTAGGGAAATTGTCACTTCTCTTGCGTTCATTGCACGCAGAGTCAGGGTAAATGCAACAGTTTGGGCCGCCTGGCTCATTGCGAACTAATTTGCCAGAATTTTACGTAATTATGACATAACATTGAAGGTTGTGCAATATAACAGGAATATTTAGACTTATGGATGCTACCCGTTAGATAAAATACGGAATGGTTCTGTATTTCACTGAAAGAATAAATGTTTTGTTTTCGAAATGATAGTTTCCGGATTTGACCATATTAATGACCTAAGGCTCGTATTTCTTTGTGTTATTATGTTATAATTAAGTCTATGATTTGATTTTTGATAGAGCAGTCTGACTGAGCGGTGGTAGGCAGCAGCAGGCTCGTAAGCATTCATTCAAGCAGCACTTTCATGCGTTTGCCAGCAGCTCTTCGCTGTGCTTCAAGCATTGAGCTGTTTATAAATTCAAGCCTATCTACTCCCGAGATTAGGCTGGTGTAACCGATGTGAAATGTCTAGCTAGCTAGCGGGGTGCGCGGTAATAGCGCTTCAATCGGTGACGTCACTTGATCTGAGACCTTGAAGTAGTTGTTCCCCTTGCTCTGCAAGAGCCACGGCTTTTGTGGAGCCATGAGTAACGATGCTTCGAGGTTGGCTGTTTCGATGTGTTCTTGGTTCGAGCACAGGTAGGAGCGAGGAGACTGTTACACTGGCAATACTAAAGTGCCTATAAGAACATCCAATAGCCAAAGGTATATGAAATACAAATGGTATAGAGAGAAATAGTCCTATAATTCCTATAATAACTACAACCAAAAATGTCTTACCTGGGAATATTGAAGACTCATGTTAAAAGGAACCACCAGCTTTCATATGTTCTCATGTTCTGAGCAAGGAACGTAAACGTTAGTTTCTTACATGGCACATATTGCACTTTTACTTTCTTCTCCAACACTTTGTTTTTGCATTATTTAAACCAAATTGAACATATTTCATTATTTACTTGAGACTAAATTGATTTTATTGATGTATTATATTAAGTTAAAATAAAAGTGTTAATTCAGTATTGTTGTAATTGTCATTATTATAAATAAATAAAAATTAAAAAATTTAAAAAATCGGCCGATGAATCGGTATCGGCCTTTTTTGGTTCTCCAATAATCGGTATCGGTATCGGCGTCGAAAAATCCTAATCGGTCGACCTCTAATAGGTATAGGTACTCTATGTCTCTTTCTCTCTGTCTCTTTCTCTCTGTCTCTTTCTCTCTGTCTCTTTCTCTCTGTCTCTTTCTCTCTGTCTCTTTCTCTCTCTCTCTGAGGGTTTCTGGAAAGGACAACATTGTGCTTTACTCCATGAGCACATCAAAGATTGGAGTGAGCGTATGTGTGTCTGTCTACGTACAGTAAATAGTAAGAGCAATTTTCCATTGAGCGGAGTAGAAGTTTTTAATGACATGAAAAGCATTTAGATAAATATTACATTATTTTTGCATTAAATGCTGTGTGATGAGGGTGTTTTGTAAATTTTAGCTTTGAATGAAAGCATTGGTTGTATTATTAAAAAGCATGCACAACCTCTAGAAAACTGTCGAGGGTAGCTGGCTACCTAAGGTTGTCATCCTCAGTCTAAAACAGTCTCACAGTGATAAACGTTCCAAGATATATGGGAGCTTTGTCTTCAGTATGACCCTTGACATTCCTCCACCTCAACATGACTAACTCTAAATAGGAGGGCAGGAGGGCAACAAGAGCCCTTTCTGTCCCTGAGCACGATTTAACATTCAATCATTTATATTTTATCTCTCTATATATCTTTGGAGGATCTCTCTCTGTCTCCCTCTTTTTATTCTGTGTCTCACTCCCTGCATCTCTATGTGTGTCTTTGTGTGTGTCACTCCCTGCATCTCTATGTGTGTCTTTGTGTGTGTCACTCCCTGCATCTCTATGTGTGTCTTTGTGTGTGTCACTCCCTGCATCTCTATGTGTGTCTTTGTGTGTGTCACTCCCTGCATCTCTATGTGTGTCTTTGTGTGTGTCACTCCCTGCATCTCTATGTGTGTCTTTGTGTGTGTCACTCCCTGCATCTCTATGTGTGTCTTTGTGTGTGTCACTCCCTGCATCTCTATGTGTGTCTTTGTGTGTGTCACTCCCTGCATCTCTCTGTGTGTTTGTGTGTCTCTCTCCCTGCATCTCTCTGTGTGTCTGTGTGTCTCTCTCTGTGTGTCTCTCTCTGTGTGTCTCTCTCTGTGTGTCTCTCTCTGTGTGTCTCTCTCTGTGTGTCTCTCTCTCTCTCTCTCTCTCTCTCTCTCTCTCTCTCTCTCTCTCTCTCTCTCTCTCTCTCTCTATATATATATATATATATATATATCCCACTTTATGTTACATACATATGGATAGGCATATGCTTCCATTCTGTTAAATGCAGATAAAACAAAATAAACATTTTTAAAAACTGATGGCAGAGGGAAAACCTGGCTGGTATCTACATCTCCCCGCCCACTGATGACGTACATAACAAGTGCTCGGTGTGAAATTAGAGTTTCTCCATATCCGTGTAGCCACACACACACCTGGGTTTCTGTTAGCTGGTAATAGCTGGCTTTGGACCGATAAAAAAAATTGACGGCCAATAAAAAAATTGACGGCGGTCAATTGTCCAAGAGAAGAAGAAACAATACCAATGCTTTATAGCCTCTTCATTGGTGGAAATACCAGGTGATGGAAATACATTTGACTGCTCATGCTTATAGGTACATTTGCATAATTTAATGGAATCAAATTGGCCCGTGTGTACAGTATATTCGTTATTTATCACACGCACAAATCATACAGCATAACACAGCATAGACAACAGAAGACAGGCTTCATCAGCGTAACACACAGCGTAGACAACAGAAGACAGGCTTCATCAGCGTATCACACAGCGTAGACAACAGAAGACAGGCTTCATCAGCGTAACACACAGCATAGACAATAGAAGACAGGCTTCATCAGCGTAACACACAGCATAGACAACAGAAGACAGGCTTCATCAGCGTAGACAACAGAAGACAGGCTTCATCAGCGTATCACACAGCATAGACAACAGAAGACAGGCTTCATCAGCGTAACACACAGCATAGACAACAGAAGACAGGCTTTATCAGCGTATCACACAGCGTATACAACAGAAGACAGGCTTCATCACACAGCATAGACAACAGAGACAGGCTTCATCAGCGTAACACACAGCATAGACAACAGAAGACAGGCTTTATCAGCGTATCACACAGCGTATACAACAGAAGACAGGCTTCATCACACAGCATAGACAACAGAAGACAGGCTTCATCACACAGCGTAGACAACAGAAGACAGGCTTCATCAGCGTATCACACAGCGTAGACAACAGAAGACAGGCTTCATCAGCGTATCACACAGCGTAGACAACAGAAGACAGGCTTCATCACACAGCATAGACAACAGAGACAGGCTTCATCAGCGTATCACACAGCGTAGACAACAGAAGACAGGCTTCATCAGCGTAGACAACAGAAGACAGGCTTCATCAGCGTATCACACAGCGTAGACAACAGAAGACAGGCTTCATCAGCGTATCACACAGCATAGACAACAGAAGACAGGCTTCATCAGCGTATCTCACAGCATAGACAACAGAAGACAGGCTTCATCAGCGTATCACACAGCGTAGACAACAGAAGACAGGCTTCATCAGCGTATCACACAGCGTAGACAACAGAAGACAGGCTTCATCACACAGCATAGACAACAGAGACAGGCTTCATCAGCGTATCACACAGCGTAGACAACAGAAGACAGGCTTCATCAGCGTAGACAACAGAAGACAGGCTTCATCAGCGTATCACACAGCGTAGACAACAGAAGACAGGCTTCATCAGCGTATCACACAGCATAGACAACAGAAGACAGGCTTCATCAGCGTATCTCACAGCATAGACAACAGAAGACAGGCTTCATCAGCGTATCACACAGCGTAGACAACAGAAGACAGGCTTCATCAGCGTATCACACAGCATAGACAACAGAAGACAGGCTTCATCAGCGTATCTCACAGCATAGACAACAGAAGGCAGGCTTCATCAGCGTATCACACAGCGTAGACAACAGAAGACAGGCTTCATCAGCGTATCACACAGCATATACAACAGAAGACAGGCTTCATCAGCGTATCTCACAGCATAGACAACAGAAGACAGGCTTCATCAGCGTATCACACAGCGTAGACAACAGAAGACAGGCTTCATCAGCGTATCTCACAGCATAGACAACAGAAGGCAGGCTTCATCAGCGTATCACACAGCAAAGACAACAGAATCAGCCAAAATCAGAGCATATCAGTGGAGGCAATAATTTGATATCAACTTTCATGTATTGTCCAGTAGCTAAAGGAACAAGTGCAGTCATATTAACAACCCATGTAGCTGCTGCATATTAGTTCTCCCCTTTTTCAATTTGTTTACGGAAATGTTCATCTCTGTCACGTCAAACTGCTCACATGTCTAGTGTGCTTTTGACAACTGTGTTTTCCCACTAATTGCATTATGGGACGAACAATCCTGAGAAACCTACTGCCTTGTGTACATTGTGGTGCTTATAAATTGAATAAAAGTCTGTTTCTGTCAGACTTTTTAACTTCCCAGAGTATGTTTCTGTCAGACTTTTTAACGTCCCAGAGTCTGTTTCTGTCAGACTTTTTAACGTCCCAGAGTCTGTTTCTGTCAGACTTTTTAATGTCCCAGAGTCTGTTTCTGTCAGACTTTTTAACGTCCCAGAGTCTGTTTCTGTCAGACTTTTTAACGTCCCAGAGTATGTTTCTGTCAGACTTTTTAATATCCCAGAGTCTGTTTCTGTCAAACTTTTTAACGTCCCAGAGTCTGTTTCTGTCAGACTTTTTAGCGTCCCAGAGTCTGTTTCTGTCAGACTTTTTAACGTCCCAGAGTCTGTTTCTGTCAGACTTTTTAACGTCCCAGAGTCTGTTTCTGTCAGACTTTTTAACGTCCCAGAGTCTGTTTCTGTCAGACTTTTTAACGTCCCAGAGTCTGTTTCTGTCAGACTTTTTAACGTCCCAGAGTCTTTTTCTGTCAGACTATTTAACGTCCCAGAGTCTGTTTCTGTCAGACTTTTTAACGTCCCAGAGTATGTTTCTGTCAGACTTTTTAACGTCCCAGAGTCTGTTTCTGTCAGACTTTTTAGCGTCCCAGAGTCTGTTTCTGTCAGACTTTTTAACGTCCCAGAGTCTGTTTCTGTCAGACTTTTTAACGTCCCAGAGTCTGTTTCTGTCAGACTTTTTAACGTCCCAGAGTCTGTTTCTGTCAGACTTTTTAACGTCCCAGAGTCTGTTTCTGTCAGACTTTTTAACGTCCCAGAGTCTGTTTCTGTCAGACTTTTTAACGTCCCAGAGTCTGTTTCTGTCAGACTTTTTAACGTCCCTGAGTCTGTTTCTGTCAGACTTTTTAACGTCCCAGAGTCTGTTTCTGTCAGACTTTTTAACGTCCCAGAGTCTGTTTCTGTCAGACTTTTTAACGTCCCAGAGTCTGTTTCTGTCAGACTTTTTAACGTCCCAGAGTCTGTTTCTGTCAGACTTTTTAACGTCCCAGAGTCTTTTTCTGTCAGACTTTTTAACGTCCCAGAGTCTGTTTCTGTCAGACTTTTTAACGTCCCAGAGTCTGTTTCTGTCAGACTTTTTAACGTCCCAGAGTCTGTTTCTGTCAGACTTTTTAACGTCCCAGAGTCTGTTTCAGTCAGACTTTTTAACGTCCCAGAGTCTGTTTCTGTCAGACTTTTTAACGTCCCAGAGTATGTTTCTGTCAGACTTTTTAATATCCCAGAGTCTGTTTCTGTCAGACTTTTTAACGTCCCAGAGTCTGTTTCTGTCAGACTTTTTAACGTCCCAGAGTCTGTTTCTGTCAGACTATTTAACGTCCCAGAGTCTGTTTCTGTCAGACTTTTTAACGTCCCAGAGTCTGTTTGGAATGGTCTGTTTCTTTCTCGACAAGCTGACCAATAGAATAGGTACACTTTGATACTATGGGGATATTGAATTGTCATAGGCTAGTGATTTTTTTCCATTTGTTACTTGTCTCGTGGGCTGAGGAAAGGTAAATGTGGACAGTTATTCTAACGTCTTCAAAGTGCACATCAGAATTAGTTAAGAAGGACCGCACATCGTTGCATCCTCAACTTACATGTTCTGTTCATATGAATTACTATATTCTGCATGTGATTTCTGTCACTCTGAGCACCTTGGGTGGACACCCTAATCATTTCATGATTAATCCCCATAGGTTATTCACTGACCACTGGTCTCTATCTACTCAGAATCATCTCCTTCCCTTATGATTTTTTAGTACACATATTCTAATGCAGACCGAGACACACAGTGACACACAGAGACACACAGACACAGAGAGAGAGACACACAGGCACAGATAGATGCACCCAATGCATAGGGGTCCGGTACATTTCTCAGGTGTCTAGTAAATTAAAATGCTGCTTGTCAAATGTCCAGCGACACATTTTCCTTACGGAAAACACTGATCCAGGCAAGGCAGAACTGTGTGAATAAGAGAAAATAAAGAATCTGTCAATAATCTCTCTGCTCATCAGCTCAAAGACAAAACAAAACAGATCAGCAACAGCATCTTCATGAGATCAAACAGTTGGTGGCTAATTACGGAACACGCTAAAGTGACTAACACAACACAGCTATGTCCTTCTCTCTCTCTCTCTCTCTCTCTCTCGCTCTCTCTCTCTCTCTCTCTGTCTGTCTACCTCTCCAAAAAACACCCAACACATAACAAACCCATTATAACCTAAACAACATGCAGCAACTCTCTCTTTAAACGATGCCAGCGTCTCTCCTGACTCATACACATACATTCAGAGTACTCTCTCATCATTGGAGTAACACAGAAGGTCTTGTCCACTGTGGCCTCTTTTAGAAATAGGGTACATTTTCAATTAAAACCAACCACTCTGAGCATCGGTCGTTAAAAGTGACATTGCCTCCATCTCCTTTAAACCTCTCCAGTGTTCAGACCAGGCCAAATACTCCACTCCACTTTTATATTTTAATAAACCTCTTGGGTGAACCTTCATTTTTTTCTCTCTTTATTTTGCTGTATCACCTCAATATGTTAAGTTATAGATTAGTCTACGTCCCAAATGGCACCCTATTCCCTATATAGTGTACTACTTTAGACCAGAGCCCTATGGGCCCTTATCAAAAGTAGTGCACTATATAGTAGCATTCAGAGCCCTATGGGCCCTTATCAAAAGTAGTGCACTATATAGGGAAAATACCATTTGGGCGCACGTACATGATGTCCTGCCGGTAATAAAAATTCCCTCTGCTTAAGTTGTAGTGGTTACCGTGGCGTTAGCTCTTGATTGGTGCACTCTGGCGCATAATCAGGGGTTCGGTATTCAGTGGAACAAATTATTAATTATGCTGTTAAACCACTTCAGGATTGGATTTGGATTGGGGATGGAGACTAGGGTCAACGGGAGGACATGGAGCCGTTGATGAATCCCCAATAGGTTATTCACTGACCACTGGTCTCTATCTACTCAGAACCATCTCCTTCCCTTATGATTTTTTATTACGCATATTCTAGTATAAACGATGTCCATTGCTGATGTGGTTATTGAAAAATCGGTTGGTAGTGGTTTTAACATTGTTAAACGTTAAGAGGCTATTCTTCTTACAGATATATCTTTTTGTGTGTTGCTTTTCATTAAAACATTCCGTGGCCATGAACTCTCGTTTCCCAGAGGAAGCAGCATCTGTCTTTCTCTGTCCGTTGCCCTTGCTGAAAACAACATGTGGACTGAATGCTACCAACATCAGTGGGACATAAAAACATCATGTCACACTAAGTGGCTGTCTGGTCACGCTGATTTCCCTCAGGTGTACGGCATGAGCAGAACATGACCGATTCTCTGTCTATGTGGACGAGTGTTGTATTGCTGTACTAAAGTATGTCGCTAGCTCGCTAGCGTCCTGTGCCAATATGAATGGCTGAACAGGACTTAACTGGGCATATACAGTACAGTATTCTACAGTGTGGGCGATGGGTTAGTGTATTGTGCTGACTGTTTTCCATGCCTTGAGGGTGGCTACAAGTTAACAGGAATCTACATCCAACTCTTTCAACCTTCCAGGATGTTAATCTGTTGGGCACCTCAGCTCCACATCTTGAAAGCTCATATTTATTTTTAAAAACACATTCAATGGGATTTTTCCATCTTGCAAAAGGCATTACTTCCAGTACATTTAATGTAAATTGTCATGTTTAGACTAGACATTGCTGTGTTGAAGCTTTGGGCTATCTGATATTTCTGGAGAGATGGAGCTGTTACGCCCACTATTACAGGATGATCACTAAGTCTTTATTCACTTGAAAATGTCTTTTTTTTCTGCGTATTCTAACTCTCCCTGTGACACCCTGAGAGAGTGGGGTCACGACCAGGTCCTGCCATTATCAACTGTGATCCTGAAGCAATTTGGGTTAAGGCCATGCTCAACATGGCCTGGTCAACTTAGGGATTCAAACTAGCAACGTTTCTAATACTGGCCAAACGCTCTAACCGCTAGGCTACCTCTAACCGCTAAACTACCTCTAACCGCTAGGCTACCTCTAACCGCTAGGCTACCTCTAACCGCTAGGCTACCTCTAACTGCTAGGCTACCTCTAACCGCTAGGCTACCGCTAACCGCTAGGCTAACTCTAACCGCTAGACTACCTCTAACCGCTAGGCTACCTCTAACCGCTAGGCTACCTCTAACCGCTAGGCTACCTGCCACCCAACTAGGCTAACTCTCACCGCTAGGCTAAGTCTCACCGCTAGGCTACCTGCCACCCCACTAGCCTACCTGCCACCCCACTAGGCTACCTCTAACCGCTAGGCTACCTCTAACCGCTAGGCTACCTCTAACCGCTAGGCTACCTCTAACCGCTAGGCTACCTCTAACCGCTAGGCTACCTGCCACCCCACTAGGCTACCTCTAACCGCTAGGCTACCTCTAACCGCTAGGCTACCTCTAACTGCTAGGCTACCTGCCGCCCTCTAAACCATTGGATCATCTGCTAAAATACATGGGAAAAGTCCTTTAGCTTCCCCTTGTCCAGTACTGTAGCCATCTCCAGACAGCATAGAACTATAGCTTTTCTCCACAGAAGGTCCCAAACCGTAGATTCATTTAAGTTATAAGTACTTTGTTGGACTATCGTTTTACATCATCTGAGATGCCTATGCAGTAATGAGGGTTTCTGAAGGGACATTGAGAAATAAATCCTCACATCAAGAGTTGCTGTCATGACAAATGTTGTTGTTAATCCTCCCCACACACTGCTGTATCTGCAGCCCCAATTGGTACTCTGTTCCCTACATAGCACACTACTTTACACCAGAGCCATATGAGCCCTGATCAAAAGTAGTGTACTACATAGGGAATAGGGTGCCATTTAGGACGTAGTGTGTGTTCTGATCAAATCATTTATAAAATTGTCAAAGGTCAAAAGGTGGAGTACGGACGAAACACAGAAAGTGCTTATGTACAAAACTATATTGTGATTTATAACACAGGTGCACTGTGTTATAAATCACACACATCCCACGGTTTCCCTTTATAAATCACAATCAACTCGAAATTTGGCGCACGTGAGCTAGCGTCTTGTCCCACCCTTTTAACGCCCATAGTTGCCTATAAATAGTCAGTGAAACGCCACTAATTAATATTCATCCATACTGACTGCATGAGGACAATGGCGGCAAATCCCAACAGAAAGGCGAACAAAAAAAGAAATTCACCCGGCGTGAAATGGAAGTTCTTGTAGTGGCGGTTGAAGCAAGAACAAATATATTGTTTGGTGGACACAGTGTGGTCATTACAAATGACAAAAAGGCATTAGAGTGGCAGCATGTGGCGGACTCTATGAATGCTGCTGGCTCAGAAGGTCGGACCCTCTCAGAAATAAAAAATAAATGGTCCGACATAAAAGTGGAGGCCAAAAGGCGCACAGCCTTACACAGACAAAGTGTTTGTGCCACGGGCGGGGGAAAGGGGACACCGGAGCTCAAGCCCCTTGCCGGTATTATAGGGGAATCCCTCCTGAGTGGATTAGTGACGGAGGTGGAGGGGGACACGGACAAGCAAGACGCACCGGATGATCCAGGTATGTAACTACTATTCTCTCTTCTTGAAAAGAGTAAACCAAATGCATTGAAGTTGTGTTTAAACATTTATTTACACAAACAATTGTGACCTTTTTTTTTATTGTTAGTAGTCGCTGCGTGTTCCAGCGGGGTCGGTGGTGCTGAGCAGGAGCTGAGTGCGGTCCAGATGGTGTCTCCACTGCACCTCCTGTGTCACAACCCTCCAGCGGCCGTGTCCTCACAGATGCAGTTCTGCAAACAGCAAAGAGACACCATCGACGCTATTAACAAGGTTGCCAAGGAGTTGAAGTGGGATAGGCACAGCTTGGTTTCTGCGGGTGCTTCTCTGTAAAGCTGGGCCCACTATACAGCACAGAGATCCAAGAGAACAGCTCTTGGTAATCAGAACCGGCTCATAAGCCACTTATTATCATTGGCCAGTAAATCTGGCTGGTCTCTGAAAATTCGATCTCTCCGAATTCCTCCATTCGCCAAATCTTCCAACAGTGCCAAAGCAGCCATAGTGCATCATTACGCATTGTAAATGCATGCCTTTTTATACCCACCCATTTGATTGTCAAAGCCACCCAGTTGCGTAACGCCTTCAGGTGTGGTAATTACCCTGATTCTGATTGTAACTGACAGTGACAGGGCCATTATCACATTGACAGTTCTGCACAACGGACATGTGATAACAATATATGAAACTGTGCACTCGTATCTGCCCGACTGAGGCATCCAAAATGTCCTCAGTTTAAACATAATTTGTCCTACTGTTCACCTTATTATTTATGAGAATACATTTCATAATAATTACAGATCCATTTAAATATGATTCCTGATTAAACTGTATAACATATTTGAGGGGTTCTTTTGCAAAAACAGATATCTCCGTTTGTATTTATAATCCGAAATCATGTTTTTTGTGGGTTTTTTTGTGTGCATTCCAGGGAACTCTTCATATATAATAAGTGAGATGTAATATTTCAATTTATTTCACACCTTGTTATTAATTTTCAAAGCTTTTCTCGAGTTTCATCCTTCTGCCGTTCTCATTTCTCCAGTTTGTGCGTACGGGTCAAAGTGTCAGTGGAGGACCGCACATTCTCCCATCAAGTTTTTTAAATAAAAATACAAAGTTTGCTTAAAGTGTCGTATGCCTTCTTTTGTGCCTACGCAACGTTTACAAATGAGTCCCCCAGGTCTCCTGTTTATGGTTGTCAAATGAGCTCTCCTCTGCTCCAGCTTTGATCATACACTGTCAGAGTTCATCCATCAGAGAACTAATTCTCAACATTTATTTTCCATCTTCGCCCCCCCCCCCTCGCCAAGCTGAGTCTTTGTGCACCTGCATTAAACAGGCTACATATAAATGAGCTATTCCAGAGTTTCAGCCACCAGGGGAAGGTTAAATCTGATATTCAGTGACGGGCAACTAGCCAAACTAATTAGTTTACCATCCAGTGTGGCACACTGCCCAAACTACAAAATAAAAGCTTTCTCCGTGGCAAGGCATTGTAAATACCACCACTACAACTGATAGCAACAGTAATTATATTAGAGAAGAATTCATCCCTCAAACATATGCCATGTATTTCCGTAATAAATAAATACCCCCACAAAAGGTGTTTATAGATGAACAAAACCCAGAAGGTCTATAAGGCTGTAAACTGTCCTTTTGAAGACATTGGCCCTGGTGTGTCAGATGCCAAAGTCCTGGCTGAAGGTAATTTTTGCAGGAAATGATCTGCTAAGGATTTAACAGAAGAGACAAAGAGAGCCCATGTTCGTGTGTATGTGGACTGTAGCTGCATCCCAAAGGGCACCCTATTCCCTATACATTGCACTACCTTTGACCAGGGCCTGTAGGGTAGTGCACTACAGATACGCCATCTTAATTTGACGCTGTTCTCGCAGCAGGAAAATAATCCTGCAGCAAGAGGAAATGTGAATTATTATGTGGATTATATTTAATGGAAATGTTGACACATTTTTTCATTAGGACAAATCAAGTCAGACGTTTTGAAGTGTAAATTCTAAACTTGAATACTGAATACAATTAGCATTTCCTGCTCTGCCGGAACGTTCTCTGTGACAACAGAGTGATCAAATTAAGATAGCAGATCTGTTTATGGAGAATAGGGGTTGGGACATGGCTGTGCTCTCGTCAGCTGTGACTAGTGTATAGAGTCACAGTTTACAAAGATAGGAATCACAACATCAAGCTCACTTACAGAAATGCTAATGAGAATGATGTTTCAACTCGTACACGTTGTTAATTCCATTATTCTACCGGCAACTATCTCCAGCAATGACCCATCAATAGCAACACTTTTTTGATGCACTGTATTTGAGCACCATCCGTATTGGTAGGGGGGGGGGGGGGGGGGGGGGCATTAGATTAATGAGACAAGATGAGGGTAAGTAGGGAAGACAATACTTTATGACCTGGAAGTGAGAGAAGGAAGGTCAATCCTAGATTACAAGAGGAAGCGGCCATTTTGAGACATTGGTGTGCAGTTGTCCTTGACTCCATCTTCTGCCAACAGAGAAATGTGCTGCTGATTTCCTGGTGTTTTTACAGTATTTTATGTCCAACAATTGGGGAACCATACCCTATATAGTGCACTTCATTTCACCCATTGGGATCTGGTCAAAAATGACCAAAAATGACTTACTAATAGTGTACTATACGGGATAGGCTGCCATTTGGGATGCACCCTGAAGTGGCGAGGTTGGAGTCAGAGTCGGACAGATAGACGGACAGACAGTCGGACAGACAGACAATCGGACAGAACAGACAGACGGGCAGACGGCGGGCAGACAGACAGGTTCTGTCTGCAGTATTAACATCATCCAGGTAGCAGTGCGAAGGCTGTGCTATATAAGTGGTGACAAATGGTGTTGCTGCTTTCTCTCCCTTTCTCTCTCTCTTTCTCCATTTTTCTTTCTCCCTCTCTCTCCATTTCTCTACCTCTCTCCATTTCTCTCTCCCTCTATCTCCATTTCTCTCTATCTCCATTTCTCTCTCTCTTTCTCTATTTCTCTTTCTCCCTCTCTCTATTTCTCTCTCCCTCTCTCTCTTCATTTTTCTCCCTCTCTCCCTCTCTCCATTTCTGTCTCTCCCTCTCCATTACTCTCTCTCCCTCTCTCTTAATTTCTGTCTCTCCCTCTCTCCATTTCTCTCTCTCCCTCTCTCTTAATTTCTCTCTCTCCCTCTCTCTCCATTTCTCTCTTTCCCTCTCTCTTAATTTCTCTCTCTCCCTCTCTCTCTCTCCATCCTTTTGCTCATGGAATCATTAGGCGATGGGTAGACACAATGTTTGTTTCTCTTTCTCTTGTCCTTCCACGCTCCATTTTCTCCTCAGACTTCTGGGGCTTCTGACAGGCAGGCAGGTATGCAGGCAGACAGGCAGGGAGGGAGGCAGGCAGAAAGACAGACAGACAGACAAACATACAAGGAGGCAGTGATGCAGGCTGAAAGGGAGTTGGACAGACAGACACAGACAGACACAGACAGACACAGACAGACAGAGACAGACAGACAGACAGACAGACAGACAGACAGACAGACAGACATGGTGGCAGGGAGGGAGGGAGGGAGGGAGGGAGGGAGGGAGGGAGGCAGGTAGGGAGACAGACAAGGATGCAGACAGACAGACAGACAGACCAACAGACAGACAGACAGACAGACAGACAGACAGACAGACAGGGTGGCAGGGTGGCAGAGAGGGAGGGTGGTAGAGAGGGAGTGAGGCAGGCAGGCAGACAGACTGGGATGCCGGCAGACACATTCAAAAGCCACTCATCCACTTGTTACCTCGGTTACCGGCAGTCTGTCTTTCTCGGCAGCACTCCTCCCTGTGTTTTCACAGCAGGGAGGGAGCGAGGGAGGGAAGGATGGGCGGAAGAAAGGAAGGGAGGGAAGGGAGGGAAGGAAGGAAGGAAGGAAGGAAGGAAGGAAGGAAGGAAGGAAGGAAGGAAGGAAGGAAGGAAGGGAGATCCAATTGGGAAAGATAAAACAACAATGATGCTTTATGCAATAAAGAGAGGAGCTGCTGTATAGTCCATCTGCTTTGAAATAGGATACACTGCTACAGTACTGTATAGTCCATCTGCTTTGAAATAGGATACACTGCTACAGTACTGTATAGTCCATCTGCTTTGAAATGGGATTTGCTGCTCCAGTACTGTATAGTCCATCTGCTTTGAAATGGGATATGCTGCTACAGTACTGTATCGTCCATCTGAGTTGATATCAGTTCATGTCACCCTCCCCCCACCTCCCTAGACAGGAGTTATGTATGAAATGTCTCTATGCTCAGACCCAAAATGAAATCTTCCACTTTTGCACAATACAAGCCTGTGCATTCAGAAGGAGGTAATAGCGTAGTAGCTGTGTGATTATGGATGATTGCTACCTATCTGCTAGGTCTCAGTGGGGAGTCGTGGTATATCTGTGGTCTGACACTCATGACTCTAATGGCATAGTATGTTCATAGGTGGTATCCAAGGTAGCATTAAGCTGTAACAGCTCATTATCCTCCGGTGGTGTACACCTGAGGTGGGAGGTATGACAGGCTCTGAGTCTCCAATATCCCTGATGGATTTAACATTAAGTAGGTCTTTAAGACATGCCCGGAATTTAATCAACTATACATACACAGGACTGTATTAGGATGAATGTGTAGCAGACTGTACAGACAGAATACAGCACTGAGGATACAAATTATGTATTATTTTATTTTCTGAGAAAGGAGTGTATTATACCAGTGAGCCCAGATATGGGAGAGTGTAGTTGCCAGGTCTGGCTGCAGTGTTGAGTTGCCAGATCTGGCCTGTCCATGGATACTGATAGTTTCAGCAGACAGATGCAAGAGGCCCTCTGGAAGTCTGGAAGAGGCTCAGGCCAGACCCTTACCACACAGAGCTCCTGCTGGCCGCAGCGCTCGCACGCACGCACGCACGCACGCACACACACACACACACACACACACACACACACACACACACACACACACACACACACACACACTCCACACTCCACACTCCACACTCCACACTCCACACTCCACACTCTCCAGTTGAGGTTAAGAGGATGAAAGAACCAATTGGAGGGCAGTGTGTGTGTGTGTGTGTGTGTGTGTGTGTGTGTGTGTGTGTGTGTGTGTGTGTGTGTGTGTGTGTGTGTGTGTGTGTGTGTGTGTGTGTGTGTGTGTGTGTGTGTGTGTGTGTGTTGCTGCCAGCAGGAGTTCAGTGGTGTCAGGGTCTTCCAGCTCTAGATTAATGAGACAAGATGAGGGTAAGTAGGGAAGACAATACTTTATGACCTGGAAGTGAGAGAAGGAAGGTCAATCCTAGATTACAAGAGGAAGCGGCCATTTTGAGACATTGGTTTGCGGTTCTGCCAACAGAGAAATGTGGTGCTTCTTGTAATATCACATTCTCCATAATCCGGGTGTGGATGACAGATCATTGCTTGGTGGTCCAGATGTCACACTCAAACCCCCAAGCTGGATTAGAGTCGAGACGAGTCGTCAAGATGAAAAATAATGTCTGAAAACAGAGGCATGGTGTCAAAGTAACTGGATGCTCCACACATGATTAGGGAAAGCTGCAGAGAGCTGACTGAGGCCACTAGTACTTGGCTGGCTCCGGTACCGCTTTTCTCTGTGTCTTCCAGTGTCTGATCGCACCATGATGTAACCGAGACAAAGCTCATTAGTTAGAGGGCTCACATGTGCTCATAGCCCTCCCTGCTGCGGCCAGGCTATCCTCAAAGCCTTTCGTCTCTCTCTGCTTTTAAATGTCAAACACCTCTGCCACCTCCCCTCACCTTGTCATGACCGTCCGTGTGGTAATGTGGGGACTTTCATTGCTTTTGTAACCGACAGGGTTCAAACCCTGGAAGCGCAGCAGAAGAGGGCATTAGCTTGCTAAGCCTAAGCTTAGGCATTGACTGCTACAGCACCATAAAACAGGCAGCTCTATAACTGTAAAGGATGTGACTGTGTCTGGAACTGTTTGGAGGCAGGTTGCTTTTAAACTCCCTGCCTAGGAAGTTTTTGTGTAAGGGCACTGATATCACAGACATTATACAGCGCTGTGGAGGGATCTGTAAGGCGTGTTATGCTTTGGGGCATGTTTGATGATTCTCTCTCTGTGCTCTGCTTTTTCTTCCTGGGTATAAATTGCTCTTATTTTCCCCTCTGATAGACCAGTAACTGTTACAGATCAAACTCCTCTTCCTCTCTGCTAGACCAGTAACTGTTACAGATCAAACCCCTCTTCCTCTCTGATAGACCAGTAACTGTTACAGATCAAACTCCTCTTCCTCTCTGATAGACCAGTAACTGTTACAGATCAAACTCCTCTTCCTCTCTGATAGACCAGTAACTGTTACAGATCAAACTCCTCTTCCTCTCTGATAGACCAGTAACTGTTACAGATCAAACTCCTCTTCCCCCTCTGATAGACCAGTAACTGTTACAGATCAAACTCCTCTTCCCCTCTGATAGACCAGTAACTGTTACAGATCAAACTCCTCTTCCCCTCTGATAGACCAGTAACTGTTACAGATCAAACTCCTCTTCCTCTCTGATAGACCAGTAACTGTTACAGATCAAACTCCTCTTCCTCTCTGATAGACCAGTAACTGTTAGAGATCAAACTCCTCTTTCCCCTCTGATAGGTATTCATTGTTTTGTCGTGGGGGACACACTGTATCCCACCTGCGGAGTCCCCCACGGGGCAGGGACGGCTCAGTTTGGGAAACACTGTTGTAGAAGACACATCCAGTTTGAATCCATGCTAGCCTACCACTAGTGCTCCTATCTGATCTTTTTTTTTTTTTTTTTTTTTTACCTTTATTTAACTAGGCAAGTCAGTTAAGAACAAATTCTTATTTTCAATGACGGCCTAGGAACAGTGGGTTAACTGCCTGTTCAGGGGCAGAACGACAGATTTGTACCTTGTCAGCTCGGGGATTTGAACTTGCAACCTTCCGGTTACTAGTCCAACACTCTAACCACTAGGCTACGCTGCCGCCCCAGGTAGCCAGTGAGGAGAGATGGGCCTGCTAGCCTACCACTAGTGCTGCTATCTGGTCTGTAGCCAGTGGGGAGAGATGGGCCTGCTAGCCTACCACTAGTGCTGCTATCTGGTCTGTAGCCAGTGGGGAGAGATGGGCCTGCTAGCCTACCACTAGTGCTGCTATCTGGTCTGTATACAGTGGGGAGAGATGGGCCTGCTAGCCTACCACTAGTGCTGCTATCTGGTCTGTAGCCAGTGGGGAGAGATGTGCCTGCTAGCCTACCACTAGTGCTGCTATCTGGTCTGTAGCCAGTGGGGAGAGATGGGCCTGCTAGCCTACCACTAGTGCTGCTATCTGGTCTGTAGCCAGTGGGGAGAGATGGGCCTGCTAGCCTACCACTAGTGCTGCTATCTGGTCTGTATACAGTGGGGAGAGATGGGCCTGCTAGCCTACCACTAGTGCTGCTATCTGGTCTGTAGCCAGTGGGGAGAGATGGGCCTGCTAGCCTACCACTAGTGCTGCTATCTGGTCTGTAGCCAGTGGGGAGAGATGGGCCTGCTAGCCTACCACTAGTGCTCCTATCTGGTCTGTAGCCAGTGGGGAGAGATGGGCCTGCTAGCCTACCACTAGTGCTGCTATCTGGTCTGTATACAGTGGGGAGAGATGGGCCTGCTAGCCTACCACTAGTGCTCCTATCTGGTCTGTATACAGTGGGGAGAGATGGGCCTGCTAGCCTACCACTAGTGCTGCTATCTGGTCTGTAGCCAGTGGGGAGAGATGGGCCTGCTAGCCTACCACTAGTGCTGCTATCTGGTCTGTAGCCAGTGGGGAGAGATGGGCCTGCTAGCCTACCACTAGTGCTCCTATCTGGTCTGTAGCCAGTGGGGAGAGATGGGCCTGCTAGCCTACCACTAGTGCTCCTATCTGGTCTGTAGACAGTGGGGAGAGATGGGCCTGCTAGCCTACCACTAGTGCTCCTATCTGGTCGGTAGACGGAGATGTGGACTCTAGTCACGGGACTTGGACTGGAGTACGACTCAAGTCGTACATTTTTGCAACTTAAAACTTGACTTGGCAACAATAAAAAAAATACTTGCCTCTCAATTTTGACTTCTATGACTCGGAACTTAACTTGGACTTGAACTGCATGACTGGAGAGACTTGATTTGTCATCTGGCGCACTATGTAAGCCCATCCGTCCTTTATATGGGAGTGCTGCAGGTTCTGTGCCTCTGTTCTGTGTCTTGACCAATCAGATTCACGGAAATCACAGGTTGAGCAGGCCAGGCACAAAGCACATCACCTAGCAAAGCGTGAGGCTCCACTGTCCTCCGGTATTTATTTATTTAGCGAACATGATAACACATCTCTCCTGACAGACCCAAGCAAGAGCTCTTCACAGAAATGTTGCAGCAGCCTACACCTAAACTGTTTTGGAAGAAAACGAGAGGATATCTGTCTGATCAACTAGGCTACCGATAACAACCACAGCCTGCAGCTGCATAGGCTACAGCCAATGTGCCCTGACCTCTCTTGCCCTCTGGCCAGAGTAAACAAAGTGGCCATGTTATGTAGCCTATTTATAGTCTGTTAATTTGTGTTAGGAGAAAATGTGAATGTGATCAAATTTGGTTTAAGCTATATTCAAACGTGGGATTGCTGGCTAGGCTATATTGACCTTTTCAATCCAAAATGATTACCTGAAATGAATCAAACAACACAATACTTATTACATTAATTACTTTCTAATGTTGTGTCTGTGTAAAGGCAAGTCTAGTTTGAAAGGGCCAGCAGCTTTTCTAGAATTTCTTTAAAACCATATGACCTGTTTAGAACATACTGAATTTGCAGGTAGCCTACTGGTTAGAGCGTTGGGCCAGTAACCGAAAGGTTGCTGGATTGAATCCCCATGCTGACAAGGTAAAAATCTGTTGTTCTGTCCCTGAGCAACGCAGTGTTCACCCGGCGTCGAAGACGTGGATGTTGATTACGGCAGCCCCCGCACCTCTCTGATTCAGAAGGGTTGGGTTAAATACGGAAGACACATTTCAGTTGAAGGCATTCATTTGTATAACTGACTAGGTTTCCCCCTTTTCTTACCTAGGCCGCAGGCAGCCTATTGGTTAAGAGCATTGGGCCATTAACTGAAAGGTCAATATCTCAAATCCCTGAGCTGACTAGGTGAACAATATGATGATGTGCCCTTGAGCAAGGCACATAACCCCAATTTCTCTGGATTAGAGCGTCTGCTAAATGACTAAAATAAAAATGTGGTCCCACTCCCATCATTGCCCATGTAAATATTTTTTAACAACTACTAATGAATCACTGTCAGACCTTATAGGTTCCTGATTTATACCTGGTTAGGTTACCAGATTAGGAAAGGCAAGCAACACTAAAGCATGCAAGAGAGCACCAGCTGTTCTGGATGACTGTGTGATAACGCTCTCGGTAGCCGATGTGAGCAAGACCTTTAAACAGGTCAACATTCACAAAGCTGCGGGGCTAGATGGATTACCAGGACGTGTACTCAAGGTATGCGCGGACCAACTGGCAAGTGACTTCACTGACATTTTCAAACACTCCCTGACCAAGTCTATACCTACATGCTAATTCTCAACACTGGGGCCCCTCAGGGGTGTGTACTTAGTCCTCTCCTGTACTCCCTGTTCCCCCAATGACTGCATGGCCAAACACGACTCTAAGACCATCATTAAGTTTGCTGACGACACAACAGTGGTAGGCCTGATCACCGACAATGATGAGACAGCCTATAGGGAGGAGGTCAGAGACCTGGCAGTGTGGTGCCAGGACAACAACCTCTCCCTCAATGTGAGCAAGACAAAGGAGCTGATTGTGGACTACAGGCTGTAGTGGAGCGGGTCGAGAGCTTCAAGTTCCTTGGTGTCCACATCACCAACAAACTATCATGGTCCAAACACACCAAGACAGTCGTAAAGACGGCACGACAACACCTTTTCCCCCCAGGAGACTAAAAAGATTTGGCATGAGTCCCCAGATCCTCAAAAAGTTATACAGCTGCACCATCAAGAGCATCCTGACCGGTTCCATCACCGCCTGGTATAGCAACTGCTCGGCATCTGACCATAACGCACGACAGAGAGTAGTGCTACGGCCCAGTACATCACTGGGTCCAATCTTCCTGCCATCCAGGACCATATAATAGGCAGTGTCAGAGGACAGCCCATAAAATTGTCAGAGACTCCAGTCACCCAAGTCACAGACTGTTTTCTCTGCTACCTCACGGCAAGTGGTACCGGAGCGCCAAGTCTAGGACCAAAAGGCTCCTTAACAGGTTCTACTCCCAAGCCATCAGACTGCTGAACGATTAATCAAATGGCCACCAGACTATTTACATTGACACTATTTACATTCAATATTTCCTTAACTCTTCTTGAACTGCACTGTTGGTTAAGGGCTTGTATTCAGCATTTCACGGTAAGGTCTACACTTGTTGTATTCGGCGCATGTGACAAATAAAGTTGGATTTGATTTAATTTATTACTTGAGGCTTGACTCGAGACTGGAAGGTTAAAATTTCAGACTTACAAAATTGTGACTTTGTCCCATCTCTGCTGCTAGCCTACCAATAGTGCTCCTATCTGGTCTGTAGACGGTGAGGAGTGATGGGCCAGCTAGTCTACCACTAGTGCTCCTATCTGGTCTGTAGACAGTGGGGAGAGATGGGCCTGCTAGTCTACCACTAGTGCTCCTATCTGGTCTGTAGCCAATGGGGAAAGATGGGCCTGCTAGCCTACCACTAGTGCTCCTATCTGGTCTGTAGACAGTGGGGAGAGATGGGCCTGCTAGCCTACCACTAGTGCTCCTATCTGGTCTGTAGACGGTGAGGAGAAGTGGGCCTGCTAGCCTACCACTAGTGCTGCTATCTGGTCTGTAGCCAGTGGGGAGAGATGGGCCTGCTAGCCTACCACTAGTGCTCCTATCTGGTCTGTAGACAGTGGGGAGAGATGGGCCTGCTAGCCTACCACTAGTGCTCCTATCTGGTCTGTAGCCAGTCGGGAGAGATGGGCCTGCTAGCCTACCACTAGTGCTGCTATCTGGTCTGTAGCCAGTGGGGAGAGATGGGCCTGCTAACCTACCACTAGTGCTCCTATCTGGTCTGTAGCAAGTCGGGAGAGATGGGCCTGCTAGCCTACCACTAGTGCTGCTATCTGGTCTGTAGCCAGTCGGGAGAGATGGGCCTGCTAGCCTAGTGCTCCTATCTGGTCTGTAGCCAGTCGGGAGAGATGGGCCTGCTAGCCTAGTGCTCCTATCTGGTCTGTAGCCAGTGGGGAGAGATGGGCCTGCTAGCCTACCACTAGTGCTGCTATCTGGTCTGTAGCCAGTGGGGAGAGATGGGCCTGCTAGCCTAGAATTATCCATAATACACTGGGCAAGATAACCAGTTTTATCTCAGTAAAGATTAAACTAACATGGTAGTGCCCTGTTTCCTTAGCAATACATCTTTGTTGTATGAACACTTAAGCTGTAATAGAGTATTATGGGATGGATATGAGACAATTGTACCTGTGGAGATAAAAATATAACAGTGATGTGACAGTGGTTCTCCTTGATCTCTAAACTGGGTGATGGAACAACTTAGATAAACACTGTAAAACTCTTATGAAACAATAGATTATGTAACTCCGCAGCACCCCGACTGTAATGATTTTTCAGTCCAGAATTCATTTTTTGATTGTGCCTTTTTCCCCCAATGGAATTTTAATCAATATGTTCATAACCTAGACACTCAGAGATCTTGTATTTCAAATAGAAAATAACCAGGCCTTGAACATGGTCCAAATGCTAAGAATACAACACTATTGTATACAGATTGAAAAGGAGTCCTCCTCCTGAATCCTCCTCCACCTCCCTGCTCCTCCTCCACCCTGCTCCTCCTCCTCCACCTTGCTCCTCCTCCTCCATCTCCTCCTCCTCCTACTCCACCTGCTCCTCCTCCACCTCCCTGCTCCTCCTCCTCCCTGCTCCTCCTCCTCCCTGCTCCTCCTCCTCCACCTTGCTCCTCCTCCTCCCTCTTCTCTCCTCCTCCTCCTCCTCCCTCTCCACTTCCTCCTCCTCCTACTCCACCTGCTCCTCCTCCACCTCCCTACTCCTCCTCCCTCTCCTCCTATTTATCCTCCTCCCTCCTGCTTCTCCCCCTTCCTGCTCCCCCTCCTCCTCCCCCACCTCCACCTCATCATCTTTCTCCAGAGGACAGGGCAGACAGTGTACAGCTGAAGGTCTTGTCGGGTGACAGGACAAGGGAGAGGTTTGTGGTGAAGATGTTGGGAAGATAACAGAACAGACGAGGGGAGCGGTGGAAGGAAAGGGTAACAAAACAGAGGTGTGGAGGGTCAAGAGGGGGACAGACACGTCGAAGGGAAATAAATCTGGTGTTAAAGTGAGGGTGGCTGCCTCCAGGGCTGAAGGGAAAGATGAGAGGGCGAGGTTACATGATGAGCATAGAAACTAAAAGGAGAGACAGAGAGAGGGAGATAGAGGGGGAGAGAGAGAGGGGAGAGAGTATATATACTGTATATTACCTGAATACTGTATATAGACATAATATGACATATGACATTTGAAATGCCTATTCTTTTGGAACTTCTATGAGTTTAATATTTACTGTTAATTTTTATTGTTTATTTCACTGTTGATTATTATCTATTTCACTTGCTTTGGCAATGTTAACATATGTTTCCCATGCCAATAAAGCACTTGCATTGAATTGAATTGAGGGAGGGAGGGAGGGAGGGAGGGAGGGAGGGAGGGAGGGAGGGAGGGAGGGAGGGAGGGAGGGAGGGAGGGAAAGAGAAGGAGATAGAGAGGGAGGAAGAGGGTTGCTATGGAGAACAATGAAGTCACTGAGTGGGAGAGGGCTTAATTGTGTTCCCTTCCCCTGTTCTCAACGTGACTTAAAACGTGACTTCCCTTGTTCTCCAAGTGACTTATAACGTGACTTAGGGTTGATCCCTTCCTTCCACGGTGTGACAGGGTTGATCCCTTCCTTCCATGGTGTGACAGGGTTGATCCCTTCCTTCCACGGTGTGACAGGGTTGATCCCTTCCTTCCAAGGTGTGACAGGGTTGATCCCTTCCTTCCAAGGTGTGACAGGGTTGATCCCTTCCTTCCAAGGTGTGACAGGGTTGATCCCTTCCTTCCAAGGTGTGACAGGGTTGATCCCTTCCTTCCACGGTGTTACAGGGTTGATCCCTTCCTTCCACGGTGTGACAGGGTTGATCCCTTCCTTCCACGGTGTGACAGGGTTGATCCCTTCCTTCCTAGGTGTGACAGGGTTGATCCCTTCCTTCCACGGTGTGACAGTGTTGATCCCTTCCTTCCAAGGTGTGACAGGGTTGATCCCTTCCTTCCATGGTGTGACAGGGTTGATCCCTTCCTTCCATGGTGTAACAGGGTTGATCCCTTCCTTCCACGGTGTGACAGGGTTGATCCCTTCCTTCCACGGTGTGACAGGGTTGATCTCTTCCTTCCAAGGTGTTACAGGGTTGATCCCTTCCTTCCAAGGTGTGACAGGGTTGATCCCTTCCTTCCACGGTGTGACAGGGTTGATCCCTTCCTTCCACGGTGTGACAGGGTTGATCCCTTCCTTCCACGGTGTGACAGGGTTGATCCCTTCCTTCCACGGTGTGACAGGGTTGATCCATTTCTTCCATGGTGTGACAGGGTTGATCCCTTCCTTCCATGGTGTGACAGGGTTGATCCATTTCTTCCATGGTGTGACAGGGTTGATCCCTTCCTTCCACGGTGTGACAGGGTTGATCCCTTCCTTCCAAGGTGTTACAGGGTTGATCCCTTCCTTCCATGGTGTGACAGGGTTGATCCCTTCCTTCCACGGTGTGACAGGGTTGATCCCTTCCTTCCACGGTGTGACAGGGTTGATCCCTTCCTTCCACGGTGTGACAGGGTTGATCCCTTCCTTCCATGGTGTGACAGGGTTGATCCCTTCCTTCCACGGTGTGACAGGGTTGATCCCTTCCTTCCACGGTGTGACAGGGTTGATCCCTTTCTTCCACGGTGTGACAGGGTTGATCAGGATAGATTGAGAGGGCGTTAGGAAGGATATGAGAGTGAGTGAGAAGCCAGTGTAGCCTACAGCCGGAGGTGCTCAGTAGGGTTGTTAGTGGGGCTGAAAAGGGCTAAGTATCGATCACTCCCACCAGCACCAGCTGATGTACAACCAGTTCCCCTTTAATGAATTCTCAACACAGCATGACACTGGCAGCATTGGGAATGGAAGGCATTTCCGCTGTGGGCATACGATGGACACGCAAACAATAGCGCACACACATACACATACACACAAGCGTACACCCACATACACATGTACAAACACATGCACACACACCATAGCATCTGATTTATCCTGAGAGAGACAATGTCATTGAAAAAAACTAACAACAACAGCTTGTTGAGAATTGTTATTGTGTGGTGTGTTGATTGTGTAAATGGTATGTATACCAAGGTGTCATGTGTTGGTTGTGTAAATGGTATGTACCCAGGTGTGGTGTGTTGGTTGTGTAAATGGTATGTACCCAGGTGTGGTGTGTTGGTTGTGTAAATGGTATGTACCAAGGTGTGGTTCCATACTCATCACAAGCCTCTCTTTCCTACAGTATGTGTTTTCATGTGGTCCCCTCAGGCCAAAGGAAATATGACAGCCATCACAGCGTTGGTTCTGCTATAATCCATCACTTCCTCCTGTGTGTAGGCGTGTGTGCGTGTTTAGGCTTGGCGGAATCCTCCAGCCTTAAGTGACAGCTTGATAGTTGTGCCCGACTCCTCTTCTCACCGCCCGTTCTTTCCTCATGTAAACAACTTCCTCTCACAGGTATTCCACTCCTGCCTTTGTCACTCCTCTTCCCTCTGTGCTTTCTCTTCAGACCCGCTCTCTCTCTTTCTGTCTCAATTTCTCCAAATTCTCTCTCTCTTTCTGTCTCAATCTCTCCATATTATCTCTCTCTTTCTGTCTCATTCTCGCCATATTATCTCTCCCT
The DNA here is from genome assembly GCF_029448725.1 of Salvelinus fontinalis. Lineage (NCBI taxonomy): Eukaryota > Metazoa > Chordata > Actinopteri > Salmoniformes > Salmonidae > Salvelinus > Salvelinus fontinalis. The sequence continues at coordinate 34,294,181 of NC_074686.1, read as the reverse complement.
TTCTGTCTTAATCTCTCCCTAATCTCAGTCTCTTTCTGTCTCTGTTGCGTTTACGCACTGAAGGTAGGTGAGGAGTCAAACGCAGGAGAGCAGAGATGTCAGTGTAGCGTATATTTTAATAAGGGCAAGTCCAAAAACCCGGTACAGTAGAATACCCAAAAAACAACGCCCAAGACAATGGGAACTAACAGTACTCCTGTAAGGCCCAAAAACACAACGCACCTTACTATAATAACCACATGCGAAATACACTGAGGAAAGGCCCCACAAGCAACAAGAAAATAATCTCGCACAAACATAAGCGGGGAAACGGGTAAATATACACAGAAATGAAAGCAAATTAAAACCAGGTGTGAATGAACCAAAGAAAAAACAACTGGAAAAGGAAACATGGATCGGTGATGGCTAGTAGGCCGGCGACGCCGACCGCCGAGCACCTCCCGAACAGGGAGAGGAACCACCTTCGGTGGAAGTCGTGACTGTCTCATTCTCTCCATATTCTCTCTGTCTTTCTGTCTCATTCTCTCCATATTCTCTCTCTCTTTCTGTCTCATTCTCTCCATATTCTCTCTCTCTTTCTGTCTCAAACTCTCCATATTATCTCTCTCTTTCTGTCTTATTCTCTCCATATTCTCTTATCTTTCTGTCTTAATCTTTCCATATTATCTCTCTCTTTCTGTCTTAATCTCTCATCATTATCGCTCTCCTTCCATTTTAATTTCTCAATATTTTTTCTCTTTCTCTCTTAATCTCTCCATATTCTCTCTTTCAGTCTTACTCTCTCCATATTCTCTCTATTTTTGTTTTTATCTCTCCATATTATCTTCTCTTTCTGTCTTAATCTCTCCACATTATCTCTCTCTTTCTGTCTAAAATATCTCCACATTATCTCTCTCTTTCTGTCTTAATCTCTCCATATTATCTCTTTCAGTCTCAATCTCTCCATATTATCTCATTCAGTCTTAATCTCTCCATATATTCTCTCTCTTTTTGTTTTTATCTCTCCATATTCTCTTCTCTTTCTGTCTTAATCTCTCCACATTATCTCTCTCCTTGGGGATTCATTGGTGATTCATTAAAGTGAAACTGTTTTAATCAGTCATTTGGTGACATGTATATAGTTTTGTATAGTTTTATCTAAAAAGAATAATTCACTATTTTTATTGTTATGAAATTCACTGAGTAGGATTGGCAACCCCTTCGTCCTCTGACGAGCCTCCACTGATTCATACTAATGAATTATAAAAAGACATGGCTTCATAACAAATGTATGAAGTTCAATTCAGACTGTTGAGGCAGAATTGGGGTGAACAGTTGTCACTTCTCAAGGGTTATGTTATTGTTCTGTGTTGGACAGTGATGTTATACCTTTCATAGACTCCTGGTATGTCTGCACCCTAACACCATGCCATTGTGTTCTGGAACTGTTTATTTTATAAATAATTGTTGTGTAAACTATATGATTGTATTATAATCGCTCACTATATAAGGGACATAGAACCATTTACTCTGGGCGCTCCTTCCCTGACTGAGATCAGAGACAGAACACCTATGTGAGAATGCTATTCATTGACTACAGCTCAGCGTTCAACTCCAGGGTGCCCTCAAAGCTCATTACTAAGGTAAGGACCCTGGGATTAAACAACATCCTCCGCAACTGGATCCTGGACTTCCTGACAGGCCGCCCCCAGGTGGTGAGGGTAGGTAGCAACACATCTGCCGCTCTGATCCTCAACACTGGTTCCCCTCAGGGGTGAGTGCTCAGTCCCCTCCTGTACTCCCTGTTCACTCATGACTGCATGGCCAGGCACGACTCCAACACCATCATTAAGTTTGCTGATGACCCAACAGTGGTAGGCCTGATCACTGACAACGATGAGACAGCCTATAGGGAGGAGGTCAGAGACCTGGTCGTGTGGTGCCAGGACAACAACCTCTCCCTCAATGAGATCAAGACAAAGGAGCTGATTGTGGACTACAGGAAAAGGAGGACAGAGCACGCCCCCATTCTCATCGACGGGGCTGTAGTGGAGCAGGTTGAGAGCTTCAAGTTCCTTGGTGTCCACATCACCAACAAACTATCATGGTCCAAGCACACCAAGACAGTCAAGAAGAGGGCACAACAAAACCTATTGGCATGGGTCCTCAGATCTTCAAAAAGTTAAACAGCTGCACCCTCGAGCGCATCCTGATTGGTTGCGTCACTGCCTGGTAAGGCAACTGCTTGGCCTCCGACCGCAAGACACTACAGAGGGTAGTGCGTACGGCCCAGTACATTACCAGGGCCAAGCTTCTTGCCATCCAGAACCTCTATACCAGGCGGTGTCAGAGGAAGGCCCTACAAATTGTCAAAGACTCCAACCCCCCCTCTTTTACGCTGCTGCTAATCTCTGTTTATTATTTATGCATAGTCACTTTAACTCAACCTACATGTACAGTTGAAGTCGGAAGTTTACATACAACTTAGGCAAATACATTTAAACTCAGTTTTTCACAATTCCTGACATTTAATCCTTGGAAAAAATAATCCTTGTATTATAATCACTCACTATATAAGAGCATAGAACCATTTACTCTGGGAGATCCTTCCCTGACTGAGATCGGAGACGGATCTACCTTGCAGATGCTCGTTTGCATTAAAATATTCACTATTATAATTATACATTTGTCTCTGCCTAATCTTTGGATGGAGTTTTCCACAATAGGACGTTAACCATAGAAACTTATTGGAAAAGCATTTTGTAGATGAGGGAGGCCCTATTTTTGACACGGACCCATACAAATTAATAACAGATACAGTAACACTGGTCCACGGTGATGCTGTAATACTGGCCCACGGTGATGCTGTAACACTAGTCCAAGGTGATGCTGTAACACTGGTCCACGGTGATGCTGTAATACTGGCCCACGGTGATACTGCAACACTGGCCCACGGTGATGCTGTAACACTGGTCCACGGTGATGCTGTAACACTGGCCCACGGTGATGCTGTAACACCGGTCCACGGTGATGCTGTAATACTGGCCCACGGTGATGCTGTAACACTGGTCCACGGTGATGCTGTAATACTGGCCCACGGTGATGCTGTAACACTGGCCCACGGTGATGCTGTAACACTGGCCCACGGTGATGCTGTAACACTGGCCCACTGTGATGCTGTAATACTGGCCCACGGTGATGCTGTAACACTGGCCCACGGTGATGCTGTAATACTGGCCCACGGTGATGCTGTAACACTGGCCCACGGTGATGCTGTAACACTGGCCCACGGTGATGCTGTAATACTGGCCCACGGTGATGCTGTAATACTGGCCCACGGTGATGCTATTAAAGGAAGTGCTGTCCTCAAGTCAGCAAACGTAATAATTTTTTAGACATGCTGTTTATATGAATAATGAAATGTAACATGCATTTTACTGTTGAGGCATTTTATACGTGTATCTAGGTCAGTGTCAGTTCGGCAATATGAAGAGCACATACATGTCCAGAAATCCAGGTAGTCACAGCAGTGTATTTTCTACATGGTAGAAGTTGACATGCAGACTTGTTCTCAAAGCGTCCTTGCTAGGCAGACAAGCCCATAAGGGAAAACATAGTGTCTATTTCGCATGTTTACCACTGCTGAGCTGATCCAGCTCTACCTACAGTACTAGCCACTGGGACACTGCACTCCCCACTGTCCCCATCCATGTACAGTCTAAAGAAATCAGCCAAGACCTCCACAAGTCTGGTTCATCCTTGGGAGTAATTTCCAAACGCCTGAAAGGTACCACGTTCATCTGTACAAACAATAGAAGGTATTGGAGTGGCCATCACAAAGCCCTGACCTCAATCCTATTGAAAATGTGTGGGCAGAACTGAAAAAGAACGTGCGAGCAAGGAGGCCTACAAACCTGACTCAGTTACACGAGCTCTGTCAGGAGGAATGGGCCAAAATTCACCCAACTTATTGTGGGAAGCTTGTGGAAGGCTGCCCAAAATGTGTAACCGAAGTTAAACAATTTAAAGGCAATTCTCCCACATACTAATGGAGTGTATGTAAACTTCTGACCCACTGGGAATGTGATGAAATAAATAAAAGATGAAATAAATCATTCTCTCTACTATTATTCTCACATTTCACATTCTTAAAATAAAGTGGTGATCCAGACTGAACTAAAACAGGGAATTTTTACAAGGATTAAATGTGAGGAATTGTGAAAAACTGAGATTAAATGTATTTGGTTACGGTGTATGTAAACTTCCGACTTCAACTGTATATTCCTCTCCTCTCCACCCTACAAGGGTAGGTAGCAGCAGTCAGTCAGTCAGTCCCCAAGGCTCAGCTAGATCCAGGGTGACACAAAGTCAGAAATACTCTCTCTGTTTCTCTCTCTCCCTCTCGCTTGCGCTCTCATTCTCCTCTCTCCTCTCGCTCCTCTCTCCTCTCTCCCTCCTCTCTCCTCTCTCTCTCCTCTCTCCTCTCTCTCTCCTCTCTCCTCTCTCGCTCCTCTCCTCTCTCTCTCACTCTTTCAAGTACTTTTAAAAAAATCTAAAACTACTTAGAATTCAGCTTCTGTCTGGTTTGAATAATATATAGCGATATAAAACAGAGGGATTTTCTACATCTATCCAAATCACTAGCCTTGATTTGAGGTGGTAATGAATGCTCTCTCTGGCTAAATCTCAAATGCCTGGGCCCTGGTCAAAGGTAGTGCACTATATAGGGCATAGGGTGGCATTAGGGAATAGGGTGGCATTTGGGATATAACCGCTAACGTCTTGTTCCCACTGTATTGGCAACACAATACACTGGAACCAATTTGGAGGTTCCCCCTTTGGGCTCAATCTCTCAAGCTATGGACGGCTATTGCTCATTACCCTCGCTTAATTTTTCCCAAATTAAAACCTGCCTCATGCCAGGAATATTCCAGATATGTGTTAGCTAGCTAGCTAGTAGCTATCTCTATCTCCTGCTATGTCTAATTGTTACCTTTCTCTTGGGTTGCGTCCCAATTTGCACCCTGTTCCTTATCTGTTATACTACTTATGACCAGAGGCCTATCAGCCCTGGTCAAAAGTATTAACCTATAAAGGGAATAGGGTGCAATTTTGGACGCAGACCTGGTGTTTAGGGGACGAGGGTGAGGGAAGGAGGAAGGGAACAGTTGTATTGTCGATACCATAGACACTTTGCGGTTTAACAGTGAACATACATCTAGCTCACGCAGCACCTAGTTAAGCAGTTGGAGAAATTAGAATTTTAATGGTAATTGCAATACATCCACATAGCGATGATATCCACATAGCGATGATATCCACATAGCGATGATATCCACATAGCGATGATGAGGGTTATATTAAATGGCTGCAGAGTAATCTAAAGTGATCCCCATTCCTCCCATGTCCATTATGGAGTATCAATCTAACAATGTGCACAGGGTCCTGACATTACAGTTGTCCAGGTTTGAGAGGAAAGAAAAATAAATATGCTTTTAAAGTCAAGGGCATTTTTTTGTCCTCATACACACAACAGTGGTGCTCTAGTCTCTAGGGAATGCTGAGTAATTCAAGAATTCATTAAAGGTGGAGTCCTTTTGCTTTTAGAAATCGTATTTCTCTTTAGAGTGGAGCCTTACTCCCTCTGAGACGTACATGGAGGTGATTGAGCCCCAGTATTAAGCCTTGACAGACAGGTCTAGCCTGGCCTAGCAGACAATCTGTATTTCACATGGATCCCGAATGGCACCCTATTCATTTTAGTGTGCACAAATTTTGACCAGGGCCCATAGTGATCCTTTCAAAAGTAGTGCACTATGTAGGGAATAGGGAGCCATCTGGATATGTTACCATGGAAAATATGATTCTATCTTTTAATCTTTTAATTAATAATGGGATGTTTGTGTGCGACAGATATCAAAATTATGTAGTCACCTCCATAATTGAAATGTTACATGACTGTGTTTGTCTGCTGTGATACAGACTTGTCAATGCAAATTTTCCATGCCGTCAAATTGACGTAAGTGGCCCTACCCAGAAGAGCTAGCGTTTTTACTCTGCTGTATCAGGAAAGTGCCTAGAGTTAGATTTGTATCTTGGAGGGATGCTTTAGTGCGAAAAGCTGAAAATCAATTTGAAACATTGTCACTCATAGTCCGTTCTAAGTGCATCTGGGGTGTGTGTGTCTCGGAAAACCCACTCCCAAGCGAAGGTGTGACTTTAGTGAGGCTACCCTTACAAGAAAAACACCCAGAAACATCACGTGAAAAAACAATGATCAGTTTTTGTTGTTGTAATATTCACGAGTTAGGCACACGTTTTTCGGACATATGTGAAGTTTTCCCTCATTAAAAGAAAATATCTTTTTTTTTCACATCCTTCTTTCCCCAACACTTCCAGCAACATTTGGTCTCCCATTCAGGAACCAACCAGAGCCAAACCTGCTTAGCTTCAGAGACGAACCAGCAGCAGAATGCAGGGTGCTATGTTGCTGGAATGAATGTCGGAAAACTTGCAAATGGAAATAGGCAGCGAAAGGCCAGGGTAACATAACCAAAGTTTGTGACATGGTAGAACCCAGGAACAGAACATAGAACCAGATGAGGAACCAGTGGTTTAGGGAAAAACGTAAATAATTTACTAGAAAATATTTAACAGAAGGTACAAAGTAAAACTGGGAGAAAAATAAACAGTAAGACTCGAACTCACTCAGAGACAACGCACACAACAAACAAATCAAGCTTTTGCAAAGGATAACAGAAAAAACCTCTCTTAAAAGAAATCATAATTAGTAACAGAAAACACCTAAAGGTCATTATAGTTTCTAGGGCGGTCTCTGCCGCCCTCTGGTGACAGGTGTTACCATGACAGGTGTTACCATGACAGGTGTTACCATGACAGGTGTTACCATGACAGGTGCGGCTCCATCCACGGAGCCAGGGCGAACACCACGTGGTCCCGAACAAGTCCCTGGCCCAGGATGTCCGGGCAGGCACCAACGCCTGCCCCTCGGGGCCATAGCCCTCCCAGTTTCCTACGTCGTAGTTTCATTCCGCTGGCGAGAACCGCTTGAAGAGAAATGCAAATGGCTGCAGTTTCTTGTCTCACATGTTCCGCTGTGAATGGACCACCCCATCTCCTGTCAGCCTTGGGGTCCAGCAAAAACGGGTCTGGGATTTGCGGGTTAAGGCCAAAGTTGTGTAAAAAAACGTCTGTAAAAATTGGCAAACCTGATGAACCGCTGGACTTGTTTGGGTTTGGCGGGACGGGGCCAGTCGGTGACCATCTTAGCCTTTACTGGGTCCATTTGGATGCCGGCGGTAGAGATAATGGGGCCCAGGAAGGAGACTTGGGATACGTGGAACTAGCACTTCTCTATCTTGATGTATAGCTGACTCTCCAAGAGGTGTCTCAGGACTTGGCGGATGTGCAGGATGTGTTCAGGAAGGGTCTTGAGAAGACCAGGATGTAGTTGAGATGACAAACTGATTCAACATGTCCCTAAGAGTGTCATTGACCAATGCTTGGAAGACTGTTGGTGCGTGCGATCATAAATATTCCTAGTGGCCACTATGGGTGTTAAAGGCAGTTCTCACCAGATTGTAAGCGTTGCGGAGGTCCAGTTTGGTGAAGAATCGGGCCCGTTGAGTCTCTGAGTGGTTCACCCCGACCTGCATCGGCTTGAATCGGCTTGGTCTGATATTCCACCTGGCCGGAGCCGATGGGTCGTCCATCAAGTGCTTGAATATGCAGAGGGATTAGTAGTTCTCTGGCGAGGTCCTGATAGATGAAATCATCCGCGGTCCCGGAGTCCAAAAAGACTTGGATTTGATGCTGACGGTTGCCCCTTGGCGGAGCTGGAATAGCCGGATCGATGCTTCTCATCCGCCGACTGGGTGGTCAAAAAATCATTGCAACTCGGAAGTGAAGGCTGATATGGAGCTGCGGGTGCTGGCTGCTGTTCCCACACAGCTGTTGGGTTTATGTTCTGCTTTCAAAATCATTCTTTTTGTTTGCAGTACTAAGAATTTCATTCTCGACTTCAGAGGTTTTGCTTGATATTAATGGAATAAAAGTAATTCACTCACTAGAGAATTGCACTATATAATAACACTATTAAAGGTGTTTAAAGTTGTAATCCTTAATTGAAACATTAACAAAGTGCCATCCCAGCCACAGTTTCGGATAAAAGCTGAGGAATGGGGCTGAAGAAACACAAACACTCTGAAATCCACACTACGCTATGGATGCAAGGACTGACCATCCATTATATCAAAATTATAGTTGTAACCATGTTTTTAGGCTACACAGTGTATGTTTACATTTACTTTGTTTACAAACATTGGAGTTAAACCAACCTATGTTTTTGGTTCTGACAGGGTACAACAGTTGAACGAAGCTCATGAGGCATTTATACATTATATTCTTCAAGAATCAATGGGCACTATTGATGGGCGGGTTGACTCATAACCCGCAGTTCCCAGGGTTATATCCGCAGGGCGACGGGTTAAGGGTAATTAAATATTGTGTGTGATTTACGATCGGGTGGTTTGCAGGCAGGTTGAATAAAGAGAAACAATAAATCTGTAAAAATCTGGTGTATAATGTATAATACTTGTGTAATTTATATAGGCTACATTGAGGTTTTTCGTTCATTATTATTTTTTATTTTTTTTAACTGGTATTAGTGCATACGCCTAAACTTTAGGGTTTAACTGTACGCGCCAAATAGCCTACGCTATTTGGCGTAGGGCTATTTGTCAATCCACGGAGGCAAAAAGGACATTGTTGAAGTTTAATTCAATAAGACAGACTCTGCGAAAAGGAGAATTGAAAATAAAGAGAAGGGAGGGCCAGAAAAGTCATGTTTGGAAGATATTTGGTGAAGTGGTGAAAGAGGATGATATCAGTGCTGGTTATGTTATGTGTGATGATTGTGAGGCGCTATACAAATTCACCAGTCACAAGACGGGACTTCATAAAGGCCTATGGCACGTCAAGGGAACTGTAGCCTACTGTTTAGATGGAAACTGTTTCAATTAAAACTGAAATCTGGACACTGACTATAGGTCTATAACCTCTCACATCGCCTTAATTTTAACATTAACATTTCTGGCAGTAAAATGATACACCAAATTTAGGCTAAATTTGGACTTGGGAACAGGAGTGGAGAAATATAATTTTCTTTCTGCATCTTGACAGAACATGACGCTCAGTTAGATACCGTCTGTGGAGGTGCTGTCGTCATCACAAAAAGTGATAGTATTTCAACCACATAAAATATGCATTGAAGCCAAACTGAAATCTTATCGGAAGCATATTGGGTCGTTTTCACAGCTTTCTTTTTTCTTACAACCAGTCAAACTGATGTCATTTGCACATTTTGCACAAAAATCTTTCCCCTTTTTTTCGTGTTATTGAATTTTCTCCCCAGTCCCAAAACGTCTTTGCTAATTCTATCTGTCTATTAGATTATTTTGGTGAGCAATGGTTTATTTAGTCTTCTAGGGCAACATAAAAGACAGAAGAGAAGATGCATTTATCTAATTAAAGACAAGTTGATATATAAGCAGAAACATATGTGAAATCAGGCTTCAACAGAAAATCCTGCTCCCACTGTAACATGCTGTCGTTTTGACTGTAGCCTATAGAGAATGTTCTATATTAGCAGGTTAGGGTTGGGTGTGGGCCTCAGATGCTCAACTTATAGTCGGCGGGTTATGGATGGTTTGTTAGCCATTGCGTACGGGGCGGGTGAACAAACAGATGACCAGCGCACCATTAATGGGTACATAGCATTATTTTATAAACCAAAAAATGGATGTAGCAACAAATGTCACTATTTGAACGTGATCCATTAATCTGTTCACTGATCCGTGAATGTCATGCAAAATGGTTCGCTTGTCCCGCATTTGATCTTTTTAGATGTGGTCACCCTTATTCCAAATGTGGAAACATTGCTGCTCCTGCAACATCTTAACACCATCTTTTCACCTGAGGAGAATAACACTATTTCAACCCAACATGGGAATCTGCAGTTCCACATTTGAAGGTGAGATTTGTGAACCTGCAAATGTGATTTTCACATGTGACTGATTTTCAGATTTGACCGATTTTCACATGTTAATTTGTAAAAGTTAGATATTTTTTTACATGTGAAAATGCAATTGTGTATTATTCTCCTCACGTGAAAGGTGGTGTTAACATATGAACTCTGAATATAATATATGTGAAATATGGTTTCACATGTGAAATTTAAGCTCAACATGTAAGAATAGCTCTAAGAGAGCACACTTATTCACAGTGATTGATAATCTACTGATGAGACAAGGTCATAGGTTAAGGGTAAGGTTCTCTCTGCCTTCTCCATTAATCACTACCTAGGTGTTAAGTAGGGAGGGGGTTGGGGTCACCCCATGTTGTCTTGTCTTGCTTGTGGTTAATTAAAACGGTCACTCTGAGCACCTGTCAGCTGACTGATGGGATTTAAAACGCCCTGGTTCTCACCAGTGATGACAAATTATCTCTGTCTCTCTGTCTCTCTCTCTCTCTCTCTCTCTCTCTCTCTCTCTCTCTCTCTCTCTCTCTCTCTCTCTCTATCTCCCTGTCACGATCGTGTACTGGAGAGACGGACCAAGATGCAGCGGAATAATGATACATCTTCTCTTTTTATTTAAAGAAGATGAACGAACACGACACACTTTAACAAACTATACAAAACAACAAACGACCGTGAAGCTAAATAACGTTGTGCACATACACATACAGGCTACAAACGTTCTACATAGACAACTACTCAATACAAACCCATATACTACACCCAACAACCCCTTTACCATAGAATCACCCAAAAACAACAAAACACAAACATTCCCCATGTCACACCCTGACCTAACTAAAATAATAAAGAAAACAAAGAATACTAAGGCCAGGGCGTGACATAACCCCCCCCTTAAGGTGCGAACTCCGGGCGCACCATTACACAGTCTAGGGGAGGGTCTGGGTGGGCTTCCATCCACGGTGGCGGCTCCGGCTCTGGTCGTGGTCCCCACGTCACCATAGTCCCTATCCGCCTCCTTAGCTTCCTCCAAATGACCCCCCTCCACATTAACCCCATAGCATTAAGGGGCAGTTCCGGACTAAGGGGCAGCTCCGGACTAAGGGGCAGTACCAGGGTAAGGGGCAGTACCAGGGTAAGGGGCAGTACCAGGGTCAGGGGCAGTACCAGGGTAAGGGGCAGTACCAGGGTAAGGGGCAGTACCAGGGTAAGGGGCAGCACCAGGATAAGGGGCAGCACCAGGATAAGGGGCAGCTCCGGACTGAGGAATGGCAGCTCCGGACTGAGGAATGGCAGCTCCGGACTGAGGGACTGCAGCTCCGGACTGAGGGACGGCCCATGACTGGCTGACAGATCTGGCTGCTCATGGCTAACTGACGGATCTGGCTGCTCATGGCTGGCTGACGGATCTGGCTGCTCATGGCTGGCTGACGGATCTGGCTGCTCATGGCTGGCTGACGGATCTGGCTGCTCATGGCTAGCTGACGGATCTGGCTGCTCATGGCTGGCTGACGGATCTGGCTGCTCATGGCTGGCTGACGGATCTGGCTGCTCAAGGCTAGCTGACGGATCTGGCTGCTCATGGCTAGCTGACGGATCTGGCTGCTCATGGCTGGCTGACTGATCTGGCAGATCCTGTCTGATTGGCGGCTCTGGCAGATCCTGTCTGGTTGGCGGCTCTGGCTGATCCTGTCTGGTTGGCGGCTCTGGCAGATCCTGTCTGGTTGGCGGCTCTGGCAGATCCTGTCTGACGGACGGCTCTAGCGGCTCCTGTCTGGCTGGCGGCTCTAGCGGCTCCTGTCTGGCGGACGGCTCAGTAGGCTCATGGCAGACGGGCGGCTTTGCAGGCTCATGGCAGATGGGCGGCTTTGCAGGCTCATGGCAGACGGATGGCTCAGATGGCGCTGGGGAGACGGATGGCTCAGATGGCGCTGGGGAGACGGATGGCTCAGATGGCGCTGGGGAGACGGATGGCTCAGATGGCGCTTGGCAGACGGGCAGTTCAGGCATCGCTGTGCAGACGGCAGACTCCTGCCGGCTGAGGCGCACTGTAGGCCTGGTGCGTGGTGCCGGGACTGGTGGCACCGGGCTGGGGACACGCATCTCAGGGCTAGTGCGGGGAGAAGGAACAGGGCATACTGGACCCTGGAGACGCACATTAGGCCTAGTGCGTGGTGCCGGCACTGGTGGTATCGGGCTGGGAACACGCTTCTCAGGGCTAGTGCGGGGAGAAGGAACAGGGCATACTGGACTCTCAAGGCGTACTATAGGCCTTGTGCGTGGTACCGGTACTGGTGGTACCGGGCTGAGGACCCGCACATCAGGACGAGTACGGGGAGAAGGAACAGTGCGTACAGGACTCTGGAGACACACAGAAGGCTTGGTGCGTGGTGTAGGCACTGGTGGTAATGTGCTGGAGACACGCACCACAGGGCTAGTACGTGGAGGAACAGTAACAGGACGCACAGGACTCTGGAGACACACAGGAGGCTTTGTGCGTGCTGTAGGCACTGTCTTAACCAGACGGCTAGCACGCACCTCAGGACGAGTATGGAGAGCTGTTCCCGGTGACATTAACTCACCAACACGCTCATTCGGACGGATGCCGTGCCTCATGCACCAAACCAGTACATCCCTCATAACTCTCTCCTCCAATTTCTCCATTAATTCCTTTACTGTCTCTGCGTCGCTCACTTCCAAATCCGCCCTCACCGGCTCCTTACGGTAAGCAGGAGGAGTTGGCTCACGTCTCCCGACTGACCCAACTAAACTACCCGAGAGCCCTCCCCCAAGAAATTTTTGGGTTTGACTTACGGGGTTCCAGCCTTGTTTCCGTGCTGCCTCCTCATATCGCCGCCTCTCTGCTTTCGCTGCCTCCAGCTCAGCTTTGGGACGGCGATATTCTCCCGGCTGTGCCCATGGATCTTCTCCGTCCAATATTTCCTCCCAACTCCAATAATCCTGTGTAGCAGGCCACTGCTCCAATTCACGCTGCTTGATCCTTTGGTGGGTAATTCTGTCACGATCGTTTTCTTGTTTTGTTAGTGTGTAAGTGTTTTTGTTTCGTTTTGCCTTCTTCGTCAATAAAAGGAGATGGCTTATTTTCCTAATGCTGCGTTTTGGTCCGTCAATCCTCCACACGATCGTGACACTCCCTCTCTCTCTCTGTCTCTCTCTCCCTCTCTCTCTCTCTCCCTCTCTCTCTCTCTGTCTCTCTCTCTCTCTGTCTCTGTCTCTGTCTCTCTCTGTCTCTGTCTCTCTCCCTGTCTCTCTCTCTCTCTGTCTCTGTCTCTGTCTCTCTCTGTCTCTCTCTCTCTCTCTCTCTCTCTCTGTCTCTCTCTCTCTCTCTCTGTCTCTCTCTCTGTCTGTCTCTCTCTCTCTGTCTCTGTCTCTCTGTCTCTGTCTCTGTCTCTGTCTCTCTCTCTCTCTCTATCTCTCTCTAGGAATCGCACTGTTCACACCGCGCTCCACACCTTTGAGGCAGTGCAGGTCTGAAGGACAGGAGTCATAGGTAGAGAGATGGGTTGAATCAACATTGTTTCCACATCATTTCAACCAAACAATGCGATGACCACGAATCAACATGGAAAACTGATTGGTTTTGCAAAAAGTAATCAATGTAAGGGAATTTCATATTTTGTTTAACCTAAATCCAATGACATGGTAAACGTTTTTGTTGATTTCAGTTGAATTTACATTAGTTGACAACTTGACCAAATTGAAATCAAAACTAGCCATTGAAAGGATGTCTATGCCCAGTGGGAGAGCACATTATTGAAGGGATGCAGTAAAATATAGATTCAACATAATCTCCCCGTTTATAACCGGTACTAGTAAACACACACACAGAGTGAGAGTGAGGGAAATAGAGAAAGAGAGAGAGAATCTCCAATAGAAGCAGTGCCTAAAATTGCTTTACATAGTCAATCCGACGTCTGAAGTGGCCAGATGTCGGTTTGAGAGGTGCAAGGCGATACGGTCCAGAGCTTGATTTTGGCCTCTGCATGCTTCTGGAGGCTCCGCAATTGCGTCACACCCTCCATACGAAGCCCCCTACCACATTTTTAGATCAAGCATAAATTGTCTTTTAGAGTAGAGGGTCGCATCCTGCTGATCCAACAGAGATCACTGTGGTGCAGACGCCATTTTTCATGCTGCGGGCGGTCAGACAGACAACTTTGGGTTGAGAAAATGTTTTTGTCACTCAGATTATTTGGCAACGGTCGCCTTTCTGGTTTGTGTGCGTTAGCCTACCTATTGTATCAAAATCACATATTTGTCACATTATTCACACACTCAGAATTCGCTGCTTCAAATTTAGTAGCCTACCTCTCCTTTCCGAGTTGGGCGAGATCAAGAGTAGACTGCCAAGAGTATATACCACAGGAGGTTGGTGGTACCTTAATTGGGGAGGACAGGCTCATGGTAATAACTGGAGCGGGTTCAGTGGAATGGTATCAAATACATCAAACACATGGTTTCCAGGTTTTTGATGCCGTTCCATTCGCTCAGTTCCAGCCATTATTATGAGCCGTTCTCTTCTCAGCAGCCTCCACTGGTATGTATGCATGGGTGCACAATCAAATAGCAGTTATCTTTCCAAGAAAATGTACTTAAATATGAATAGACCATAGTTTACTACAGTGTTTGTAAATATTGATAATGGAAAGAAGTGGAAGATGCTCAACCAACGTGAGTCAAGGTGCATTCCAAAAATGTCAAGGTGCATTCCAAAAATGTCAAGGTGCATTCCAAAAATGTGATAATAATTGAAAAGGAAAAGGTGCAAGGCACGCATAGGCTACCATGGTGAGCGAACTATGCACCTTTTTATTTTCAATAAATATTGATTAACCATTTATTTGTCTTTGCTTACAAATATATCTTATATTCAAAACGTAGCTCAAGAGAAAGTGCAGTTATCAAGGGGCAGTTATCTTTCCAATGAAATTAACTTCCTAAATATGATTAGGCTATAGTTTACTACATTGCCTAGAAATACATATTGATCACCCATATTTATCTCCATCTGACAATCATCCCAGTCCTAAAAGGTAGGCTATAAAACGTAGCTCAAGAGAAAGTGCAGGTCTCTCTAAATCTGCTCTCGTCAAGCTACTTCTATTCTACTCGCTGATGTAGCCCAGCAATACCAGTAGCCTAAAATAATGGGCAACGTGAGAATCTCTAGTAATTTAACCTATTTCTTAGGTTATTTTTCACATTTTGATATTGCTTATAGGGCACACAATTGCTGGGACCATGGCTAGCAAGTCACATATGCTTAATATAATATTCCAGGACAGTGGTTGGGTTCAGTGACCAGATCTTGTGGTACCAGGTTTGAGTTGGATAGAAAGCCAGCGGTAGCAGCAGTGAGGTATGAAAAGCTGCGGGTGCGGACGGGGAGCCTGGATGAAGAAATCAGTTGTGCAGACCTCTACCTTAGAGCTCCTGTTGTACCCTTCAGCGCTAGCCATGGAGGTTGAGAGTGGACAGTAGATGACCAACATGTTCAAACGGCCCATGTGAGTGCATTGGGGCTTGGATAATGCGTACATACAGTACAGCATCACTGTCACTAATTGCTGGCAAGCCACTGGGTTTAGTTAATGACACTAAACGTTTACAAACATGGCGTTTGATAATTAGGTCTATGGAAACGCCAGATTTGATGGTTAGGACTGTGAAATGCGTTTTCTAGAATCATTTCAAGTCACAGATGCGTTATGTCACCCTTTAAAGGTGCAATCTGCAGTTGCTACATACATTTTTTTACTTATAAATGAATGAGATGTACCCATTGATTCTTGAAGAATATAACTTATATATGCCTCATGAGCTTAGTTCAACTGTTGTACCCTGTCAGAACCCAAAATATAAGATTGTGGTACTCCAATGCTTGTAAACAAAGTAAATGTAAACAAACACTGTATAGCCTCAAAACATGGTTAAAACTATACATTTTATATAATGGATGGTCAGTCCTTGCATCAATAGCCCTGTCTATGAATTTGAGAGTGGTTACTCTTCTCCAGCCCCATCTCTCAGCTTTTTACTGAAACAGGGGCTTGGAGGGCCCTTTGTTATTATTTCAACTGCTGATTGCTTCTTTAAAGCTTTATATTTAGCTTTAAAAAGAAATGTGTTTTGTTATTAGGCATACTCTGTAGGATGGGTCCTTGGCTAAGTGTATACAGCTGCACTATTCAAACTAATCGTGGCTCTTCCTCCATCTTCTTCAGATAGCTTTGTGGAACTGTTTGTGTTCAGTCATTCTGTAGGACTATACAACACCAACGCCCAACGCAGTGCTCCTCACTTTTAAGCGGCTTCCATCCCATGCCAGCCTTCAGTCTGTGTTCCAAATGGCACCCTATTCCCTATATAGTGCACTACTTTCGACCAGAGAGCCTAAAGTAGTGTGTCATTTGGGACGCAGACACTCTCGGCTCGCTCCGTTGAGCCTCTGAGGTGGTTTTAAAAAGCTCCCTCTAGACGTAGGTGGATTCCGCATTGCACTCCTTAATTGAAAACTGTGTATTGGTAAATGAGATGGAAAAGAGACTGCGGGAAGATAGGGATGTTTCCACTAAACCGCTTCATCGTCTTATATCCAGAAAAAACATCTAAAAATCTCCCTCCTCCAAAAAAATCGAACTGGCGTCCATGACCATGGTGATTCATCATTCATACCTCGGGCTCACATAGGGTCTAGATAGCTCCACAGCGTCCACACAGTCGGTGTAAAAGCCCATCTTTCACCACCCTTACATGAATTAACCCTTAAGGGGAGTGGTGGAGAGGATAAATAGTACATCTCTCTCTCCCCTCTCTCTTTCTCTCCCCCTCTCTGCAGTATATTATTTTCAAGAATCACTATGTGTCACGCTTGGTATGAATGATTCTGGAGACAGGCGCAGGAATGCGTAATAGTTTTTTTTATTGCACCCAAATTACGGCGTGCCATGTAAAGGCACGGGGACAAAGACCAAACAAACACTATACAAAACAAAGGGTAGAAACCCAAAACAAAAGAGCGAGGAGTACCACGAATAAATAACACAAGCCGCATAATGATTAACACACGGGACGAGACCAGTAATCATCTTGGCAAACCACAATGGCACGAAAGCCAATACACACAGCACAGGTACTCACACGCACCAAAGGATATTGTAACAATAATAGACAGGACAATGGTAAACCAAGGGCACACTTATACAAGTACTAATCACTGGGAATAGGGGACAGGTGTGCGTAATGAAAGTTCCGGGGGATCCGTGACACTATGCCTGTACTACTGTAAAGTTAAATGCTCTTGCTAATTTTAAGCAGACTGTTGTCTGGACTGTTGTCATATTTCATCCAGTTTTCTATAGTGACATCCTCTCAGCAATGGCAGCTTTTCACCTTCTCAGGCTAGCTAACGATTCCAATGACAAAACATGTCAACAAACGCTCGCTCCCCCAATGTTTGAGTCCCAGGCAATCCTCGACGACTTTACCCCCCACAGACTCCTCTGTCCGTTCGGGCGTTGATTGCGTCCAGACCTATTAACACTCAACAGTTGCTACTGGATGTCTGTGGCTGTGTGGCTGTGCCCCAAATGGCACCGTATTCCCTATATAATACACTGCTTTTGACCCAAGCCCTATGGGCCCTGGTCTAAAGTAGTGCACTAAATAGGGAACAGGGTGCCATTTGGTACGCACCCTGTGACTTCATATGCTCATCTGTCATGCCCCATCCCTCCCGTGGCAGTACAGTATGTGGTGCAATTAGAGCTGTGAGCCACATTGGCCCTTCACAGCGAATCACGGACAAGACCAGGAAAAACCAGGGAGAGCAGGAAGCAGACAGTTAGTCATGCGTGCATGCCGTGTACCACAGGAGGCTGCTGAGGGGAGGATAGCTCATAGTAATGGCTGAAATGGAGTGCATGGAATGGTATCAAACACATGGAAACACATGTGTTTGATGAGTTTGATACCATGTCATTTATTCTGCTCCAGCCATTATCATGAGCCTGTCCTCCCCAATTAAGGTTCCACCAACCTCCTGTGCCACGTACCATACTAAAGCATGTCTGAGCATGTCTGAGCACGCCTGGGCATTTCAAGGCATGTCTGATCACATCTGGGCCTGTCTGAGCATGTCTGATAACACAGCAGACCGTTTCTCCTACCGGTCTCTGTATGATCCCATCATAGAGATCCTATTCAATTATTCCTATTCTAATTCCTGATTCTATGGATCCCTATGGATTATATGGATACTAGCACACAAGCACGGAGATCATGCTATACACTACACAGTGTTAACCATATGGAACTACCAGATGCACTGGTAGGCTACTGAATGTTCACAACCAGTAACACAGATCTAATGTGTAGATTGGATGTGTGTGTGTGTGTGTGCGCGTGTGCATGCGTGTGTGCGTGCGTGCGTGCGTGATCTCATTGGTAGCAGAAGGAGACATGCAGAGAAAGACAGTGTTGTCAGCAGCTATCTCTCCAGATGGCTCCCTGATCTATTCCTCTCACGGTGTGGATAATACGTGATCACTTGAGTGTATTACTTCTCCAATGCCAAGAGAAACCGATGCCCTGCAAGGCTACCACTACTACTGTGTGATACTATGTGCAACCTTTAGCAGATCACAAACATACTTCAACTCCAGCAAAATGTATGTTCCCCTGGAATTAACTTGGACAGGGTTCAAATTGATTCTGTCCTTTCGTATTTCGGGGGAGAATAATCTTCAGCAGCCATTTATATGAATTTAATATCTTCACCCAGCCAATGGGGATATCTGTGTGTACTGGACAGTAGGTCTAGAATTTAATACCATTAATTATCTAGAATATAATACTATTAATAATCTAAAATATAATACCATTAATTATCTAGAATATAATACCATTAATAGATATACAATATAATACCATTAATAGACATAGAATTTAATACCATTAATTATATAGAATATAATACCATTAATAATCAAAAATATAATACCATTAATAGAAATACAGAATAATACCATTAATTATTTGGAATATAATACCATTAATAATCTAAAATATAATACCATTAATAGGCATTAGACATACAATATAATACCATTAATAGATATACAATATAATACCATTAATAGATATACAATATAATACCATTAATAGATATACAATATAATACCATTAATAGATATACAATATAATACCATTAATAGGCATTAGACATACAATATAATACCATTAATAGATATACAATATAATACCATTAATAGGCATTAGACATACAATATAATACCATTAATTATTTGGAATATAATACCATTAATAATCTAAAATATAATACCATTAATTATCTAGAATATAATACCATTAATAGATATACAATATAATACCATTAATAGACATACAATATAATACCGTTAATAGACCTACAGTGCCTTGCAAAAGTATTCATCCTCCTTGGCATTTTTCCTATTTTGTTGCATTACAACCACCAAGCAAGCGACACCATGAAGACCAAGGAGCTCTCCAAACAGGTCAGGGACAAAGTTGTGGAGAAGTACAGATCAGGGTTGGGTGATAAAAAAATATCAGAAACTTTGAACATCCCACGGAGCACCATTTAAATCCATTATTAAAAAATGTAACGAATATGGCACAATAACAAACCTGCCAAGAGAGGGCCGCCCACCAAAACTCACAGACCAGGCAAGGAGGGCATTCATCAGAGAGGCAAGAAAGAGACCAAAGATAACCCTGAAGGAGCTGCAAAGCTCCACAGCGGAGAATGGAGTATCTGTCCATAGGACCACTTTAAGCCGTACACTCCACAGAGCTGGGCTTTACCGAAGAGTGGCCAGAAAAAAAGCCATTGCTTAAAGTGTTTGCCAAAAGGCATGTGGGAGACTCCACAAACATATGGAACAAGGTACGCTGGTCAGATGAGGCTAAAATTGAGCTTTTCAAGATAAACACTATGTCTGGCTCAAACCCAACACCTCTCATCACCCTGAGAACACAGTGAAGCATGGTGGTGGCAGCATCATGCTGTGGGGATGTTTTTCATCGGTAGGGACTGGGAAGCTGGTCAGAATTGAAGGAATGTTGGATGGCGCTAAATACAGGGAAATTCTTGAGGGAAAACTGTTTGTCTTCTAGAGATTTGAGACTGGGACAGAGGTTCACCTTCCAGCAGGACAATGGTCCTAAGCATACTGCTAAAGCAACACTTGAGTGGTTTATGGGGTAACATTTAATGTCTTGGAATGGCCTAGTCAAAGCCCAGACCTCAATCCAATTGAGAATCTGTGGTATGACTTAAAGATTGCTGTACACCAGCGGAACCCATCCAACTTGAAGGAGCTGGAGAAGTTTTGCCTTGAAGAATGGGCAAAAATCCCAGTTGCTAGATGTGCCAAGCTTATAGAGACATACCCCAAGAAACTTGCAGCTGTAATTGCTGGAAAAGGTGCCTCTACAAAGTATTGACTTTGGGGGGGTGAATAGTTATGCACTCTCACATTTTCTTTTTTTTCATATTTCTTGCTGGTTTCACAATAAAAAAATATTATGCATCTTCAAAGTGGTAGGCATGTATTGTAAATGAAATGATACAAACCCCCCAAAAATCTTATTTTATTTCCAAGATGTAAGGCAACAAAATAGGAAAAATGCCAAGGGGAGTGAATACTTTCGACAAGCCACTGTAGAATATAATAGCATGAATAAATATTGAAAACAATACCATTAATAAACCTAGAATATAATACCATTAATTAACCTTGAATATAATACCATTAATAAACCTAGAATATAACACCATTAATAAACCTTGAATATAATACCAAATTCCCATTAAGAAACCTAGCATAAAATACCATTAATGAACCTAGAATATAATACCATTAATAAACCTTGAATATAATTCCATTAATAAACCTAGAATATAACACCATTAATAAACCTAGAATAGGGCCTCCCGGGTGGCGCAGTGGTCTAGGGCACTGCATCGCAGTGCTAACTGCGCCACCAGAGTCTCTGGGTTCGCGCCCAGGCTCTGTCGCAGCCGGCCGCGACCGGGAGGTCCGTGGGGCGACGCACAATTGGCATAGCGTCGTCCGGGGTAGGGAGGGTTTGGCCGGTAGGGATATCCTTGTCTCATCGCGCTCCAGCGACTCCTGTGGCGGGCCGGGCGCAGTGCGCGCCAACCAAGGGGGCCAGGTACACGGTGTTTCCTCCGACACATTGGTGCGGCTGGCTTCCGGGTTGGAGGCGCGCTGTGTTAAGAAGCAGTACGGCTGGTTGGGTTGTGCTTCGGAGGACGCATGGCTTTCGACCTTCGTCTCTCCCGAGCCCGTACGGGAGTTGTAGCGATGAGACAAGGTAGTAATTACTAGCGATTGGATACCACGAAAATTGGGGAGAAAATGGGATAAAAAAAAAATATAATA
Organism: Salvelinus fontinalis; assembly: GCF_029448725.1. Classification (NCBI taxonomy): domain Eukaryota; kingdom Metazoa; phylum Chordata; class Actinopteri; order Salmoniformes; family Salmonidae; genus Salvelinus; species Salvelinus fontinalis. Next base: position 34,272,674 of record NC_074686.1, on the reverse strand, counting down.
ATAATAATAAAAAATAAAAAATAAAAAAATAAAAAAAATAAACCTAGAATATAATACCATTAATAAACCTAGAATATAATACCAAATTCCCATTAATAAACCGACATCGGTCACTGTTTTGATTGAGAATAACTCATATTAAACATTTCAATGCGAGCCTTTGCTTGGAGTATTTTCCATTGAACTCCATTGAAAGACAATGTGAATGGGATGCTTTTGCTGACAATGGAGCCGAAAGAAAACCAGGGTTCATCCAGGACATGGAGGCCTGGAGTCTGCATAGACCATCTGGAGGACAGCCATTCTGGAGCCATTATACCACGACGGCCACAGGACTGGCAAAAGTGCTTCTGCCATTAGGCATTCTTCTGATCCAGGACTCTTCTGATCCAGGGTTATTCTGACCCAGGGTTATTCTGACCCAGGGTTACTCTGATCCAGGACTCTTCTGATCCATGGTTATTCTGACCCAGGGTTACTCTGATCCAGGACTCTTATGATCCACAATTATTCTGACCCCGCGTTATTCTGATCCAGGACTCTTCTGACCCATGGTTATTCTGACCCATGGTTATTCTGACCCAGGGTTATTCTGACCCAGGGTTATGCTGACCCATGGTTATTCTGACCCATGGTTATGCTGTGATCCAGGGTTACAGTCTCCAAGAACTGTAATATTGAATCATGAGTGAGTTTTACTTCAAGCCCAGAGGAACCATGCCTTCTGGACCATGAGAAAGTGTTTAGGCAATGCAGCAGTGTAGCATTGGTGTTGTCGAAGTTCTCTGTGTGTAAATAGCAGAGCAGGTCTTCCTCCCAAAGTAAAGCACAGCACACAGCATGGCATTGGACATGCATCTAGCTGAGACTCATATTCTAGGGACGGCGTGCTGGCCGTGATTGTGGCGGCCTGCTGGCTCTCCCCATGCAGAACATGGTGTCTGTGTGTCTGTGATACTGTATGCAGCAAGAGCACACTGCTAGACTCCCGATCAGGCACCTGCTACATGTATAGCAGTACAGTAGGGTTTCTGGAAAGAGTTGCACTATATTTTATCTGTATCTTTATCAATATACTTTTAGATGAGACATCTGCCATACAGTATTATTTCTAAAAGGTTGTATTACTATATGTAGTGTAATATAAACTGGGTGGTTCCAGCCCTGAATGCTGATTGGCTAACAGCCATGGTATATTTAAGCAATAAAGCCTGAGGGTATTGGTAAATAGACAATATACCACGGCCAAGGGCTGTTCCCCTCGCACGACACAACACAGAGTGCCTGGATACAGGCCTTAGCCGTGGTATATTGGCCATATACTACAAACCTCCGAGGTGCCTTATTGATATTATAAACTGGTTACCAAAGTAATTAGTGGAGCAAAAATAAATGTCTTTATCATTCCCGCGGTATACAGTCTGATATACCACGGCAGTCAGCCAATCAGCATTCAGAGCTCGAACCACTCATTTTATAACATACTTTATACAATGGGCGGGTCTAATCCTGAATGCTGATTGGTTAAAAGCGCATTCCAGCCAGTGTCTATTCCACAAGTTCCCATCGCTAAATGAAATCTATGACGTCAAAATGCCTATTTACTCTGTTCCATATGACTGAGCAATCCACTGTCTCATCAGCCCAACCAGTCACTTTATAAACTTGATCTCCACTATAAAAAGCATCTAGACATCATCTCACATTTCTTTTAGACTAACATTCAGTTTTCACCGTACTGTCTGTCTCTCCGTCATTTGCAACATTGTTTCAATATTCAAATTCGATCTTCAACTGTCCCATAGTAGTGAACGTGTAGTGGTCGGGACAAGAGAGAGAGGCAGGCAGCGTTTCTCAGCCAGCCAAAACCATGAATCAGCTGGCATCACTTTTATGGATAAAAAGAAATGTACATTGAAACAAGGTAAAACCAGCTAGTTTACCGTCTTTCCAGCTTCAGTTTGAAGTTATTATGTTAGTTGTGTTGTTAGTTGTGTTGTTAGTTGTGTTGTTAGTTGTGTTGTTTGCTATCTCCTCTGAACAACAGTGTCCTAACAAGAAAGCACATTTTCAATGCCAGGCAAAATTGTGCCTCATTAGCTCGTTGTTATGGATGTATCCAAATAAATCTCACTATAAAAAAGCTTAAACAAATGCAGCTACTGTTGTTATTCTGTCTGCTCTGTTAAACGTGACTGTAAGTTAGCCGTAGTTGGCTAGCTGGCATGCAAGGGATAAGAACGTTGCCAGCCAGTATGGCAATGGAACATTTAGAACGAATGACTGGGTCACGTCCATAGATACAGAACAAAACGACTGAACGACTGGGTCGCGTCCATAGATACAGAACAAAACGACTGAACGACTGGGTCGCGTCCATAGATACAGAACAAAACGACTGAACGACTGGGTCGCGTCCATAGATACAGAACAAAACGACTGAACGACTGGGTCGCGTCTCTGGCAACCGAACCAATAGAACGAACAACCAGCCTGCTTGGGTAGCAACCCTACATTTGTTTTTCGTGACTATATCTTGTGAAAGAATGAAATAGTCTGAATAAATTCATCACAATAAAGTTTATTTTGTGAAAATATGCTAATCATTATTTGAATATGTTGGTAACCCGTTGTATAAAAGGGATAATGCCCTCGAAGCCGGTGTTTGGAGGATATATTGGCACGGTTAACAACACCCATGCCAATATATCCTCCAAACACCGGCTTTGAGGACATTATCACTTAAGTAATATATGCCACTTAGCAGCCGCGATCATCCGAAGTGGCTTACAGTCAGTTGTGCATAACTGTTGTATGTATGATTGGTCCCCCGAGAATCGAAGAGAGGCATGCTCTACCATCTGAGCTACAGAGGAACACTGCCTCTGAGTTTACTTTATCCACATATATGTTTTTGTGTGGTAAAGTTGTAGTTATTTTTTACTCTGCTTTTTTTTGTCAAATCTCTTTTTTTCCCCGCATAATGGTGATAACTATACCGCAGTGATTAGATCGTTGTGTTGCTTGTTATGTGCACAATGAGTCAATTATATCTATATATATATCTATCTATATATGCCTCCCAAATAATGCTCATCTGTTATCTCCTCTCTCCTCTCCAGGTTTCATATATACGTGTGGTGGGATGCTAAAAGGTCGGAATGGCACCATTGAAAGCCCAGGTTTTCCGTATGGGTACCCCAATGGGGCTAACTGTACATGGGTTATTGTAGCAGAGGAGGGGAACCGAATTCAAATTGTCTTTCAGTCCTTCGCTGTGGAGGAGGAGTATGACTTTTTATCGCTTTATGATGGACATCCTCATCCGGTGAACTTCAGGACGAGGTGGGTGCCATTTTAATACAATGTTCATTTCTTATTTCTATATATCTCCTTGCTTTAATTCTTGAATCCCTGTCTGATAAAATCCTGCTTGTTCTTTTCTTCTAGTAGCTGAATATAGGATTTACAGCTTTACGGTTGACATTTTAAAAGATAGACGAGTATGCTACTTACACTGTTCATTTCACGCAAGACTTTCGTCAGGAGCGGACTTTGAGAGCGATATGGTCTTGCATAACCTGATTAGCCCATTCTAATCTAAAATGGAAGCTCAGCAGCTTCTTCTATCGGAGCAGGCAGAACTCTCTCACTCATTTAGGAACACGTTTGATCACTGGGAAAGAGATCAGTCCAAATCATTCCATTGTAATTTGTTGCTTACATGGATACCAGATCGCCCCGGCAGTTTGACCGAATTAAAGCCGCCACTGAGAAATCACACCAGGTGATTAAGGCAGAGAAAATGGAACAGCTCTGTCCAATTAGCTGGTTATTGTAATTACTCCGGGTCCCATTAACCTGTGCTAATACACAGCAGATACTTTCCTTTCAAAACATCGCTGTTTGATTGGAATGTTGTCCGTGCCCTCGGAACCCTCATTAGCTTTGAACATTCTAGTCATTCATTAGGGGGACTGTGGTAACTGGCGAAGTGGCTTAAAGCCCCGGTTTCGTCATGCCTATCATAGCTATCTTTTATATTTAACTCTGCATTGTTGGAAAAGGACCCGTAATTAAGCATTTCACTGTTAGTCTACACCTGTTGTTTACGAAACATGAGACAAATACATTTACATTTGATTTGACACACACACATCACCTCCTCTAATAGCACTACCCTCCATGTGGAACATGTTCAATTTAATAAAAAAACGCCAAACAATATAAATAGGATGTAGAGATACACCCCAGAGGGAAGGAGGTGACTATACACCTCAGAGGGATGGAGGTGACTATACACCCCAGAGGTAAGGAGGTGACTATACACCCCAGAGGTAAGGAGGTGACTATACACCCCAGAGGTAAGGAGGTGACTATACACCCCAGAGGTAAGGAGGTGACTATACACCTCAGAGGGATGGAGGAGACTATACACCCCAGAGGGAAGGAGGTGACTATACACCTCAGAGGGAAGGAGGTGACTATACACCTCAGAGGGAAGGAGGTGACTATACACCCCAGAGGGAAGGAGGTGACTATACACCCCAGAGGGAAGGAGGTGACTATACACCCCAGAGGGAAGGAGGAGACTATACACCCCAGAGGGAAGGAGGTGACTATACACCCCAGAGGGAAGGAGGTGACTAGACACCCCAGAGGGAAGGAGGAGACTATAACCTCAGAGGGAAGGAGGTGACTATACACCCCAGTGGGAAGGAGGAGACTATACACCCCAGAGGGAAGGAGGTGACTATACACCCCAGAGGGAAGGAGGTGACTATACACCCCAGTGGGAAGGAGGTGACTATACACCTCAGAGGGAAGGAGGTGACTATACACCCCAGAGGGAAGGAGGTGACTATACACCTCAGAGGGAAGGAGGAGACTATACACCCCAGAGGGAAGGAGGTGACTATACACCTCAGAGGGAAGGAGGTGACTATACACCTCAGAGGGAAGGAGGAGACTATACACCCCAGAGGGAAGGAGGTGACTATACACCCCAGAGGGAAGGAGGTGACTATACACCCCAGAGGGAAGGAGGTGACTATACACCTCCGGGGGAAGGAGGTGACTATACACCCCAGAGGGAAGGAGACTATACACCCCAGAGGGAAGGAGGTGACTATACACCTCCGGGGGAAGGAGGTGACTATACACCCCAGA
>NC_074686.1:34262505-34265005 GCF_029448725.1 Salvelinus fontinalis | reverse complement strand
ACACACACACACACACACACACACACACACACACACACACACACACACACACACACACACACACACACACACACACACACACACACACACACACACACACACACACACACATTGGTGGAAAAAATACCCAATCGTCATAGTTGAGTAAAAGTATAGATACTTTAATAGAAAATGACTTAAGTAAAAGTGAAAGTCACCTAGTAAAATACACCTTGAGAAAAAGTCTAAAAGTATCTTATTTTAATTGTGCTTAAGTGCAGTGGTGGAAAAAGTACTAAATTGTCATACTTGAGTAAAAGTTTAAGTAAAAGCAAATGCTATACATCAAATTCCTTTAATTAAGCAAACCAGAAAGCACAATTTGTTGTTTTTAATTTTATTTAATTAAACATAAAAGGAAAATGTGTTCATATAATTAGTGACGTAATGTACAGATACCACAAAAAAATGACTTAAGTAGTAGTACATCAACGTATTTTAACTTAAGTACTTTACACCACCACACACACACAGCACCTAACCTTCTCACTCACATGCACGCACACGAGCACACACACACACAGCACCTAACCTTCTCACTCACATGCACGCACACTAACCACGCAAATCCGCACACACACGCGCACGCACACGAGCACACACACACACAGCACCTAACCTTCTCACTCACATGCACGCACACGAGCACACACACACACACAGCACCTAACCTTCTCACTCACATGCACGCACACTAACCACGCAAATCCGCACACACACGCCCACGCACACGAGCACACACACACACAGCACCTAACCTTCTCACTCACATGCACGCACACTAACCACGCAAATCCGCACACACACAGCACCTTACCTTCTCACTCACATGCACGCACACTAACCACGCAAATCCGCACACACACAGCACCTTACCTTCTCACTCACATGCACGCACACTAACCACGCAAATCCGCACACACACAGCACCTTACCTTCTCACTCACATGCACGCACACTAACCACGCAAATCCGCACACACACAGCACCTTACCTTCTCACTCACACGCACACTAACCACACAAATCCGCACACACACGCACACGCACACACACACACAGCACCTAACCTTCTCACTCACATGCACGCACACTAACCACGCAAATCCGCACACACACGCGCACGCACACGAGCACACACACACACACACACACACACACACACACACACACACACACACACACACACACACACACACACACACACACACACACACACACACACACACAAGCACACACACACGCACACGAGCACACACACACGCACACGAGCACACACACACACACACACACACACACACACACACACACACACACACACAAGCACACACACACGCACACACACACACACACACACACACACACACACACACACACACACACACACACACACACACACACACACACACACATACTGTAGCTCTTTCACTCCTCACTCATATGCAGCCACTAACCTGACAGTGTCATCATACTGTCACATTATTCAGAGCAGGACATTTCTAAAGATATCAGTAACTCATTTGAGGTTCTGTTATAATATTAACGGTTCCTTCTGAATTATTCACAGACCAGTTCAAATATTAAAATATGTATCCCGATGAATGTGTCTATTTTCTCTCTCTCTCTCTCTCTCTCTCTCTCTCTCTCTCTCTCCTCTCTCTCTCTCTCTCTCTCTCTCTCTCTCTCTCTCTCTCTCTGTCTCTCTCTCTGTCTCTCTTTCTGTCTCTCTCTGTCTCAATTCAATTTAATGGGCTTTATTGGCATGGGAAACACACGTTTACATATTCAAAGCAAGTGAAATAGATAATAAACAAATGTGGAATAGAGACAAAGGAATAGACATTTCAATTGTCATATTATGTCTATATACAGTGTTTTAATGATGTGCAAATAAAAAAACATAAATATGGGTTGAATTTACCATTTACAATGTTTTACTGGTTGCCCTTGTGGCAAGAGATCACAAATAATGCTGTTAGCATACTGTGGTATTTCACCTAGTGGATATGGGAATTTATCAACATTTGATTTATTTTTATAATTATTTGTGGATCTGTGTAATCTGAGGGAAATATGTGTCTCTAATATGGTCATACATCCTAGGGCTCTGTTTGTGTTTGTGAACAGATCCCCAGGAACAGCTTGCTTAGGGGACTCTTCTACTGGTTCATCTCTCTGAAGGTGATGTCTTTGTTATGGAAGGTTTGCGAATTGCTTCCTTTTAGTTTGTTGTAGAATTTAACGGCTCTTTTCTGGATTTTTATAATTAGTGGGTATCGGCCAAATTCTGCTCTGCATGTGTTATTTGGTGTTTTACGTTGTACACGGGGGATATTTTGGCAGAATTCTGCCAAAAAGAGTTCACAATCACGAAGGGCAATGGGTTCTATAGGGAGGAGGTCAGAGAACTGGCAGTGTGGTGCCAGGACAACAACCTCTCCCTCAATGTGAGCAAGACAAAG